>NC_056732.1:721669187-721709187 GCF_019279795.1 Protopterus annectens
AAGAAGAACTTGCAGCTGGCTCAAAAGGAGGCAGAGTAGAGTTTTTCCAATACAATGTTAAGGTCTCAGGCTGGAGTTGGGGCTCTTTTGGGTGGTCTTAAATTTTTGGCCCCTCTGAGAAATTGCTTGAGCAGTGGGCGAGAAGAGAGGGGTGGTTCTGTGTTGTAATGAGCTGAAATGGCTGAGGCATGAATTTTGATAGCGGAAAAGGAAAGGCCCTTGTGAAACATCTCAGTTAAGTATTGAAGAATCTGAGGTAAATTGGGTGCTGCTGTGGCCATCCCTTGCGTTTGGTTCCAGGCACAGAATCTTTTCCACTTTTCAGCATAAGATTTTCTAGTACTAGGCCTCCTTACCTCCAAAATGACATCCAACACTTGTTTACTGAGGGATGGTAACAAAGACATTAGGTAATTAGCCAGGCTGCCAGGTTCAGGGTTTGAAGCTGAGGGTGCAGAACCTGGCTCTCCTGCTGTGACAGTAGGGTAGGGGTCTGAGGCAGGTGCCATGGGGCTAGCTGTGACACACTGCACAAGAGGGGGTTCCAGTGTTGGCGTGGCCAGTCTGGTGCAATCAGTATCATCCCTGGTTTGTCCTGTTTGATCTTTAGTAGTACTTTGGAGAGGAAAGGACAGAACATCCACTTTCCAAGCTTGTTTGTGGGGAGTCCTTGTGCAGAATTTGCCCAACTGGTACTTCTGGGGGAGGCAAACGGGTCTTTATCTGGGCTCCCCCATTTGTTTATCAACATATTGAAAGTCTTTGGTTCCAGTTTTCACTCATGTGGGCCCATGAGATTTCTGCTTAGTTCGTCTGCCAGTGTATTTAGTTTTCCTGACAGGAATTGAGCCTGTAGATACACTTGGTAGCTCAAGGCTGTGTTCCACGGAGCCATGGCTAGTCTGCAGAGGGGGTAGGAATGGGTACCCCCCCCTGCTTGTTTAAGTACCACATAACAGTAGTGCTGTCCATCTTTACCATTAACTGTCCTGAAAGAATGTGGTCCTTGAAGGCTGTCATCATTCTGTACAACTAACATTTCTTTTTGATTGATATGCAGGTGCATTTGACTTTGGTTCCATTTGCCCTGAATGCACTTCCCTGCCAGGTGAGCCCCCCATGCATAGTCTGATGCGTCTGTTTTTAGGGTTTGGGTGGCAGGGGTTAGAGAGAATGGTAGTCCCTTGTTTTGGTGGTAGGCCTCTGCCCACCAAAGGAATTCTAACCGTAGGCAAGGTATGATAGGAATAATTGCTTCTAGATCCTGAGAAAGTTGACACCATAGGCTTTTTAGATACCACTGTAGTTTCCTCATATGCAGTCTTGCATATGGAATTAGTAGAATGCACAAGGCCATGAACCCCAAGGCTTGCAGTATTTGCCTTGCAGATAGCAGGGTTTTTATGGCCACTAGTTTGAAGTAAAGTTGTCAAATGAGTGTTTCTCTGGCATGAGTAAAGCCATCTGGGAAGTTGTGTTCAAGCTTGCTCCCAGGACTATAATTTGCTGACAGGGTAGCAAGTTGTGATTTCTTTTCATTTATGGTGTACCCCAGACAAGCTAGCACCTTATGTACAAATGCCAGATGATTCAAAAGTATGCCCTGGCTTTCGTCCTGAATTAGACAACCATCCAGATATGGGTATATTTGAATATTTCTTTGCCTGCAAAATGCAATGACTGGAGCTAGGCACTTTGTTAATACCCTGGGAGCAGTAGATAAGCCAATGGGCAGTGCAAAGAACTGATAGCGCATGCAGCCTGCTTTGAAGTGTAGGTATCTTCTGTAAGATTCCCTGATTGGGATGTACAGGTTAGGCTTCCTTTAAATCCAGTGTTGCCAACCAGGCATCTTTGCCTATCATGGGAAGCAACTGGTGAAGAGTTAGCATCTTGAATTCTGGAATCACCAAAAAGGTGTTTAGGATAGAAAAGTCCAGGATAGAACGCCATGAGTTGCCTTTTCTGGGTACCAGGAAAAGTCTTCAGTTGAAACCTTGTCCCTTTTCCTCTTCTGGTACAGTCTGAATAGCCTTTAATCTTTAGATAGAGTACTTGCTTTTGAGCCTCTGCCCACTGATTTGGGTGTAGATCTGGCCAACCGTTTGGGGTTGGTAACGCATGGAAGTGAAATCTGTATCCTTAAGCACTACCGATCTGGCAACGAAAGCCCAACTCAATAAATGCTCGGCTCGAACAGGTGACACAGGGTTTATTATCAAACACAAAGACAAAGAAATAAAGAAACTTCCAAAATACGTGAAACCTCAGTTAAGCGCTTTCATCTGAATAAAACAGACTTCATCAGAACACTGTAGTCATGACTCTCCATCAATTAAATACACTTTTAGGCGCCAAAAAAGTTTTTGAATTTAAAAAGACAGTACTCACTTAAAAACCTTCCCGAATGTTTCAGTATACAAACAATTAATAAACATCAATGAAACATATAAATAGGACATATAACTCACTACATACATATCACATAAAAATATCGCATAAAAAATAATAATAATAATAGTGAATGTTGTACAAAAAAGTACAAAATGTACAGACTATAAAATGTAGAAAATGTAGCAGAATATAAAACAATAGATTGGTACCCTACCAAAATATCATTTGCATACAATAACTATATAACATTATGCCATAACCAAAAACGGTTTGATACTAATATGATCGTTAATACCCGGCGGCCTTGTGGCATCTGTTAAAATCTGACATCTGCTTTCTTTTAAACCTAAAAGAACCTTTGAATTGCCACCACAAGATAATATATCAACATAATCAATAATAGCATGTATGTAGTGAGGTTGTTTGATTTGTGTGTTTATACAATAAAATACAAAATATTATCCAGCGTTTTCCGTTTTTTGGATTACTATTACTTTTGGAGAAGTAACCTGGTGGAATTGTGCCTGTATACGGAGGAGAGCCTTCATTGTTACTGGATTGGACATTGTGGTTCGTTGTGAGTTGGTGTACCTTCTTGTTACTAGTTGGCTTTTGTGTCTTATCCGGTACCGAGGAGTCCCCGTGGAAAATGGATAACAGTTTGCTTCTTAGCGAACTTATAACAGTTATACAAAGTTATTCTCAAACCAGCAATAATGGAGTTTTTTCTACAAACGAGATTCCCTGTGCGCAGAGTTCACCAAGACGCACGAGTGAACCAGAAACTGTGACGTCAGACGCCGATAAGGAAAACAGTTGTACTGGCGGTAACACTGAACCGAATCACCATAATCGTGAGCGTGTGGCTGGTGCAGGTACCAATTCTTTCAATAGAATGGAAAATAAATCTAAAACGGACTATTTGCAATAATACACGAACATGGATTTTACCAAGTGGCTTGATAACTCTTTTGGTGCCTTTGTTTCCAGAGATGGACCAAAGCGAAACGAAAATACTACATATAAGGACAAATGTAAGATTCTTAAACAACGTTTAACTAAGTATAAAACGTTGGCCCTTGACAATTGGTATTTAAATAAATGTATAGAAAATAAGATAGTACCTAAAGGGCTTAGACTTAACAAGTTTCCGAATAATACAAATTATGATTCGGAATTTTTTAAAACTATTGTAAATATACTTAATGACTGTGGACTGGCCATCCTTAAAGCTATGATTAAGAACAATGAAGAATTGATGGTAGACTAAAAATGATATAGACAGACTTAATGGTGATATTAATGCTGATTTGTTGTTTTCTATAACTGAGTACAAAAATGTTTATTTTAAAACTTTGCAAGAAGTTGATAATGTTACTAACAAGAGTCATTTTAGGAAGACACAAAAATTAGAGAGAGATTTGGTTGATTATAGACAGGGAACTGCATATTACATAGAGAATAAAAGATATAAAGGACATAGCAGTTTTAGGAATGGGGGATATCACAATTATAGAGAAGATACACAGTTTGGTATAATAGACAATGTTAGTTTTGATGGTGAAACTAACCCCATATGCGAACAGCATTTGGGGGAAGATGGCAATTCCAATAGAACTATCCCTTTAGGGGAACAGGGACCGAGGAGGTCCGAGAGGATACGAAATCTAGAACAGACCTCATATGCAGCTGTCACGAGAAATCAATATGTACCCCCACAGAAAAGAGTGGGGTTCAGGGAGAGGAGATAGTAAATGCTATCACAGTGTCCACTACTTTAGATACAACTGATGAACTTGAAATAGTGGCTGCAGACCGTAAAATGGCTTCCAAAGTTGTTATTCATACACAGAATATTTTTTTTATTTATAATTACACGGATGTAGAGGTTAATCAGGAATATTTTAACCTTTTCATAAAAGGTTTTACCTTCGTACCAGTAAAGAGACCTGGTATCAAAGATATTCTTTTAGATATAAAACTATTTAATAGGAAATTGAATTTACGTCACATTTTTAAGGAGAGCGTGAATAAAAGTAATGTAGACACTCTCAAAAAGGGTAGTATCTACAACCCCCCTTTACAAAGTGACATACTAAATTTTGAAAGATGTGTCACAGGGTTAATTCGAGAAGGATACAAAAAACAAAAAATCCTTCAACAAAACCTTACTAAAGAAGAAAATGTGTTGTTATATGAGTTAAGCAACAATGACAATTTGCGTATTATGAAACCCGACAAGGGTGGGGGGGTTGTCTTAATGGACACATGGGATTATACAAAAAGAATGTTTGACATACTAGTTAAAGACAATAGGTATATGAGGGTATCTAGGAATGAGGTAAATATTTCCTATAGAAAAATAGACCTTTTTCTTGAGGATAATTTGCTTCAAGGTTTAATTGATATGAACCTATATAACTTTTTGAAGGTCATGAAACCTGTAATACCAGTGATTTTTGGAATACCAAAGATACATAAAGATGTGGAGAACCCCCCCTTTTAGACAGACTGTATCTTCACAGGGTTCGAAAACGCAACCTTTGGCTATTTATGTAGATTCCAAACTAAAAGCATTTTATAAAAATCACTCTCATATTTTAATAGACTCTTGGGATTTTCTCACCAATTTAGGGTCCAACATATATAAAGATGATACAATTTTTCTTACCGTGGATGTTATAGATTTATTTTCTGTAATTCCACACAATATTGGCCTAGATTGGTTTGAAAAAATGGCAGTAGAAATGCAGATTTTAACACAAGATGAATTCAAAGTGGTTTTAGAGAATATGGAATTGGTGTTGAAGTACAAGTATATTTATTTTCAAGGGGAATTGTACCATCAATTAGACGGCGTTGCTATGGGCTCCGCCTGTGCACCCATTTATGCCAATATTATTATGCTGTACTGGGAAAGACAATATATTTTTAATTCTATGTTCTATCAATACATTACTGATTATTATAGATTTTTGGATGATATTGTTATCCTGTGGGATGGACCAGAACAGGAGATTACTAACTTTATGAATTATATTAATAATACTACAGAATTTTTAAAGTTTACATCAGAACAGGATGCAGAAGAAATTCATTATCTTGATGTAAAACTTAAAAAAGATCATGTTAATAGAAAATACAAGTCCAGGATTTATAGAAAAGATTGTCATTCTAATTCGTATTTACACTTTTTAAGTGACCACCCATGCCATTCCAAAAAGAACACAGTTAAAGGACAAATGATTAGGGCAGCAAGGATGACATCAGACAGAGGTGATCTTAATGAAGAAATCGAGATCATTCATAAAATGTTTAAAGAAAGGGGGTATCCAGATAATATTATCTTACCCGTTAAAAAATTTGTATATGAAAAATGGGGGACTACCTATAAACCCTTACTTACCAACGGTGGAAATATAAACATGGAAAAAAGGAACAAAACAATGATAACAATGGTAAAGATGACCAGCTGCCCTACTTAATATTAACATATTATAATGGCATGGGTTGGATAAAGAAATGTATTAATGACACATGGGATTTATTTAGTAAAATACCTACGAGAGTAGATGTATTTCAACAGCCACTCAGATACAGCTTTAGAAGAAATAGGAATCTCAAAAATATTTTTGAGAAAAAGAAAAATATGAATGCATTTACAGGTGGTGCCAGTACCAAATATGGCACATTTAAATGTGGTAGATGTGCACAATGTCCATTTATAGCGGGAACTAAAGATTTGGATTTGCCCAATATTAATGTGACACTAAAAGGAAATAAATATTATAGTTGTTACACAAAAGGGGTTGTATATATCTGTTATTGCAAGAAATGTTTTAAATATTACATTGGTAAAACAGAACGTAATTTAAGAACACGAATATATGAGCATATACGGGATATTACCAAAAAGAATGACAATAATGCTTTATTTAGGCATACACAGAATTGTGAAGAAGCTGATTTTAAATTTTGGGTTGTGGAAGAAGTTGTTTTGCCAGATAGAGGTGGTGACTGGGAAACCAAACTGAAATTTAGAGAGATGATTTGGCAGTTAAGGTTAGACGTTTGTGGTATATATGGTTTAAATGACCATATTTCCATTAGCCCAGCCCTCAAATTACTTGCAGAAGACCGAAAAAGACATTTTAGTCACAAGTTACAACCCCTTGACAGAACACCATCCCATATTACTTATTAACAATATTAAACACAAAAATATATAAACACTATGTATTAAACTATTTATATTTATATTTTATATAAGCCGAATTTTAATATTAACATGTTTTAATATTAACATGTTTTATACAAATATTTTTAGTGGAAACCAACATTTCATATATTTTTTAATATATATTTTATATACATTTTTACATGTATTTATTTATTTATATATACTTATATTTACATTTATATACATATGCATATGCTTGATATTATTTTTAAATATTTTTAAACATAAAACATATCACCAGAATGTAATTAATTATTTACTGCTTTTTTCCTGTGTATTACCATCAATTTATATGTCTTATAAACATTTTAGAATCGCCAGCCAATAAAGTAATAATTGAACACAATTGATTAATTAACTGATTGTATTTAAATGGAGAATTTACTGTTTCAAACTGATTCTGATGAAGTCTCCGTGCAGGAGATGAAAGCGCTTAATCAGGTTGTTTGATTTGTGTGTTTATACAATAAAATATAAAATATTATCCAGCGTTTTCCGTTTTTTGGATTACTATTACTTTTGGAGAAGTAACCTGGTGGAATTGTGCCTGTATACGGAGGAGAGCCTTCATTGTTACTGGATTGGACATTGTGATCAGTATATTTAATGCCATTCTGTTGTAGCTCAGAGCAGATCCTAGCATTGCCATTTAGATTCTTGACCGTTATAGAATGCCTTGTGGTTGCCTTTGGAATCTTTGGCAATTTTATTTTCGTAACTAGCTTTGGAGGATTTTATGAGGGCTCTCAGCTTCTTACTGAGGCTGTTAAGGGAGTTTTTTTGCATCCTGGAATTTTCCTCTTTTCTGCAACAGTTTCTTCCTTTTGTTGTAAAGTTTGTTTATGACAGGGGACCACCAGATTGGGTTCCTTTTTTGGAGAAGAGCATCTTGATTCTATTTGGGATGGCACGATTCATGCATGAGTGGATGTGCTTGTACAGTGCCTTAGTGTAGGCTTCAGCAGTCGAACTTTCAGTTCCCATCTGCATGGGTGTCATGAGGTTTGTCACTTCTGACTTAGTAGCAGGAAGTTGGTTAGCAGAAGTTTTTTATGGAGGTTTCCTTACTGGGGGGTGGGGGTGGGATGTGGGTGTTACGGGTGATTAGCTTATGGTCAGACCTGACCAACGAGGTGGTGACCACAGGTGTGGAGCATAGATTTCCCATGCTGGTAATTACCAGAGCCCATGGTGGGACTATGGATTTGTTGATCCAGGTCGTTGGAATTTATGAATTCCAAGAACCATTGGGCAAAGGTGTTGGTACACGAGTAGTTTGCCCAGTTAATGGCAGGGTAGTTGAAATCGCCCAGTATTAGGGTGTTTGGCTGTACCTTAATATTTTCCAGTATGCTTAGAAAGTTGTAGTGAGAATCTTGGAGCATGGTGGGGGATCTGTAGCAAGCTACAATTTGGATTGTAGTCTTACCTAGTGTTAGTTGAACCTGGAGAATTTCAGATGCATTGTGTTGGGCAACTAGCCTGGTGGTGTGAATATTCTTGGTGAATATGGACACTCTTCCACCTTTAATGTTTCGGTCCTGGTTTGGTGGCCGAAAAGTGTGGTAAGAGTTGTAGCCTGGTATTGTACCTGGTATTGTAGGGGTGCTCTCTGGAGCCTTGAACCAGGTCTCAGTTACTGCACAGATATCGATGTTCTCGATTTTTAGGAGTGCCTCAAGAGAGTGCATTTTGAGGTTTAGATTTCTAGCAATGAGTAGCATTACCTTCAGATTTTGCATGCTTGTACCTGTTACGGTGGTGGTTTTGTCCTTTGAACTTTGCCTAAAAAAGGCACAGTATGGGGTGGGCAAGAGCCTTAGCCAGTAACCTGAATCCCAGGGGCGACAGGTGCAGACCATCTCTGGCAAAGCAGCGTGGTCTGTCGATCATATCGTCCCAGGCCAACAGATACTGAATCCCCTTTGAATGACAGCTTAGCCAATTGTTGAAGTCAATCATTTTGTCCTTGTACTGTGGTATCATTCTGGGCGAAGGCAGGATGCTACTCAGGGCTAGGGTCATATCTACCTGGGCCACATGATCAGAGAGCTCTTCCACGTCTCTCTTCATGCAGTCCAGGGAGGTATGTCTCAAGTCATTCACTCCAACATGGACAATGACAGAGTGCATGCATTATGTGGCGGATCCTGGCACCGACAGGCAGCTGACTGTAATTTTTTTCCTTTTTTAGCCTGGTGAGTGGGGACATCAGTGTGCCCGACTATAGAGTCGCCTATGACTAAAGTGTTAGGTAGCTTGTCTTGCCTTAGGAGCTGTTGCTGGGTGGCACAGTGGTGTGGTGAACTATGTGACACTTAGGCTGTGATTGGTGTTTATTTGCATTTCAGCTTCGGAGGTCCTTGTTGCTTGGGCAGGTTACAGTTAAGGGCCTCCACATATGCGGATTTAGTGTTGCTATGTGTGGGGGTTGGTGGTGTGGGTTTAGAAGGGCTGTGTGTTGCTTGAGGTGTAGTGCGGGTGTTAACCTTCTCCTCTTGACCGTCTAGCACAATCTTGGGTGAAGAGAGCTTTGCTTCCAGTTTGGCTATGTAAGTGTATCTCTCATAGGTTGTAGTGTTGGGTAGTAGGAGGAGAGGGTTGTCTGTGTACACGAGGCAATTGCTGCACTGCCCCAGTATGACCAAATTCACCAGGTGGACAGGAGAAATCACCGGAAGCTGACCCTTGGACATGCCTGGTTTGATGCTTTTTTTGTAAAGTACAGGAGCTGTTTTACCTTAGCAAGGTACTTTGCAATTATAGGTTGTTTAGCGCCTATGACTAATTTCTCCTTATTAACAAGGAGAGTTGAGTTCTTGTATCAGTTTAAGGCTTCCTAGTGCTTTCCAGCAGGTATTAGAGCAAGTGCTAGTCACAGGGATGCTTAAGGGTAAGATGAAAAAAATGGTTTATCCTAAACACTGCAGTGTGCACTAGAGACGTTAGATGTGAAAATACGTAACTTAAGTTTTACTTGTCTAAAAAGTTAAGTTTTAGTGGAGAGTCACTATTTTTAAAACAGCAAGATAGACTGAAAGGGGGTGGTCACTTTTTTATTCTGGTACTATGGAATACAGTAGGATGGCCAATAAATTTAAATAGTTGAAGGGCAGTGATTTCACAAAATGATAATTTTGTGCTTTCTCACACAAGCCAGTGAAAGCAGAGAGAAAATTAGATATATGGTCAAATTAACATAAGAGGCAGGCAACTAGAAAGACAGTGGTATTTAAAAACAACAGTAACTGGGTGGGATGGTGGGGAAAAAAATTCTGCCTGACTCAAGAGACGGAGCTGTGGTCTCTTTTGAAGTTTTAATATGCAATTAAAAGCAGAATTAAAGTAAAACACAAGGTAAAGAAAACAAATCACAGTATTCAAAATATAAAAAGGCAATAAAGTAATACAACAAATAAAAAGCAAACTAATCTTTCCTTCACAGCAAAGTGTAGCAGAGTCTGGGTGAGCCTTTCTAGTAAAGCCATCTAAATTTTGTTGCATATTTGGGAGCCATACATATGCCCTCCCCACTGCTTCTTTGTGAATTGCATATCTAATCTCTTTCCAATCTTTTCTGACCTTTTCTGATAGATTCCTAAAGTATTTTATATGACCTACTAACTGTCCCTGTTAAACAGCAGCTTCTGTTGCAGATTCAATTAAAATGTCGACCAGTACAGGTTTTTTATTTAGGATTCCCCTATCCCTTTTTCTCTGTCTGCACTCAGATGTCAATCCCTGACAGGGAAGGTAATCACTAGCCTTCAATCCAAATGTCGTCTTGGCCTCTTCCCATTGTATTACCTTTCCTTCTCTAATTATTTGTTCTTAATACCTCGCATCTTTGTTTGAAGTGTTTTCATAGGTATTCTATACCCCCGGCAGGCTCCAATGAAGTTTTCCTCAGGTAGACTGCAACTGTTGGAAGTGTGATGGGAAAAGAAAAGAAAGGGGTAACTAGGAGCATATTTTTGAGGAGTATAAAGAGTTGGCAGATTAATAACTTCCTGCAGACTACTCTAACAGAAATACTGGGCAAGTAAATTTGTGTTAACTAAAGAAATACTTTTTTTCAGCTATGATAGAGAATCAGAATTGCCTAGACGTAGTAAGGCCTTGCTGAGTTTAATTCTGATGGCTGCCAAAAAAGCACTTACTAGAAAAAGGAAATCGAAGTCAAAACCAAATGTACTAGAAGTAGTGAATATAGTAACAGAGATAAAAAATAACTAGAAGTGGGAACTTTAGAAAAGGGTAGAAGCAAATTATACTGAAAAAAATATGGGAATTGTAGGAACATTACATGCAGAATAACGTTTTGGAAGAGGAATGAAGTTTAAGGGAAGACGGGACTTGGATGAGCTTTGTAAAGTTTGACCGACAATAACTGGATAAATTATAAACGTTGTACAATGTTTGCAACCGAAAATGTTAATATGGCTTGTTTTCATTTATATAAATGTACGACTGCCTATGTCATAAGAGATAAAACAAGAAACAGTTTTATTAAATTAAAAATGGCTACTGCAGCTTGATTAATATGATAAACATCAGTACTTATGCCTACATTTATATACATAATGAAGAAGCTCAGAGGCAAGTCTATAAAAGGAATGCAAAAGTTAGTCTACTTCAACCTGGTGGCCATTCCCACAATGAAGAATAAGTTTCTGGCCACATGAGAAGGGCCATAAAAAAACAAATGACAAAAGTAGAAAAAGGTACATTACAAGGTCCAGCAACAAGACAAAGGAAACATAAGCAGATTTATCATATCAAACTATTATTACCCTAGAAAGACAGAAAGGTAATAGTAGCTTCCCAAATGTCAGGTTGTCCCCAAATTAGAGAGCATTTTCATGAGATACAGAAAGCTGAAATCTTGTCAATACACCAAAACCGTAGAGGTGAAAGAATCTGTGTCAAAAATAAAAGATGACAGCTCTGTCAGTCCAGGAAGAACTACTTTAAGCATGATATAATTACAAAACCAAAATAAAGGGTCAGACTGAAGGCTTATAGGATACCTTAAGCATGAAGATTAACTATAAGCAAAGAAATACAAAACAAAACATTATTAGGTAGTTACTTAAGAAACTCAACAGTCTGTGTGTGTCTATGTTAAGTTTCCCTGTGGTGTCAGCATTAAAAATGGACGGGACTATAAAATTAATTTTTTAATGACTTCTATAAACTTAATGAGATCTCTAAATCTGAAGCCTACCCTACACCTATGGTAGATGAACTAAATCGCATTATGGAAAGCAAATTAGTTTACACACAAGACTTAAAGATTACATACAGTCCACTCTAATAACAGAACAAGCTAAAAAAGGACAACTGTCTTATTCCACAGTCTACAACTGTCTTACTCCACATAGTCTACTTCAGTACAAAGTGTTAACTTCTGGAACACATGGTGCCACAGCCACATTTCAGAGAGAGAATTTTAACCCCACACCTAAAATGCTGCTACTTATTTGAACAACATGAATCAACAGTGAGGATTAATAGTCCTACTTTGTCAGGGAAAGTACAGTTTGGTACCTACCATAAATGTAGATGTTCGTGTGTTCACACTGCTGCGGTCATCACACTTGGGTTATCCTGCCGTCAGGCGGCCCCGCAGTCGGCCACAGTTCCAAAGTCTTGGTCCGGCGTTGGTTGCTGTCGCTTCTTCCCTGACATCAGTGCGCCAGGGGTATACAAGATGCATCCGACGCCATTTTCTTAAGTTTTTCTTGCCCCAGATGTCAGGTGCCCCCAATAGGTAAGCAATACATATTGCTAATGAAAAATATACATATAAAATAAAAGCAATACCTTCAGTTACAAGCAAATACACCACAAAGGTTGTACAGGACAGAAAGGTATAGATAAGTCCAGCTAGTTCAGAGGGGATGGAGGGAGGGTGACCTGGACTGCAACAGTGTGAACACTCGAACATCTACATTTATGGTAGGTACAAAACTGTACTACTTTCATCGTGTTACACTGCTGCAGTCATCACTCTTGGGTAGAATCCCAAAGCTAAGGTTGGGTGGCTAGTCTATAAAGAGTTAGGATTGGCTATGAGGCCCTGCAGAACTGCAGTGGCAAATCCTGCTCAGGATTTAGAGTAAAGAGGCAGGTGGTAGTGCTTAGTAAAGGTGTGCACTGAACTCCAAGTTGCAGCCTCCAAAATTTCCTTGGTAGGTACTCCTCTGAGAAAGGCTGTTGAAGTGGCTGTTGCCCTGGTGGAATGTGGCCTAATGGTATTTGGAACTGATTTTCCATGCTGTGTGTAGCAGTAACAAATACAGTGTCCTATCCATTTGGATATAGTCTGCTTTGAGACAGCCTTGCCTTGTGATCCTGCAGCATATGCTACAAACAGCTGCTCAGTTTTCCTGAAAGCTTTTGTTTTGTCCAAATAGAAGCGTAGCTGCCTGTGTATGTCCAAAGATTGCAGAAGTTTCTCCCCTTTATTCTGGGGGTTTGGATAAAAAGTTGGCAAATGGATGGTTTTGTTAAGAACCACACTAGATATCACCTTTGGTATAAAGGTAGGGTTTGTCCTTAAAGAAACCCTGTCCTGATGAAAAATTATAAAAGGTTCCACTGCCATTAATGCCTGTAGCTCTGAGACTCTTCGTGCTGAAGTTATTGCCAGGAGCAGAGCTGTTTTCCATGATAAAAATTTTAGATCGGCTGCATTGGCTGGCTCAAAAGGTGGTAGGGTCAGTTTTTCCAAAACGAAACTGAGGTCCCAAGTTGGTGTTGGTACTCTCCGGGGCGGTCTTATTGTTTTTAGCCCCTCTGAGGTACTGCTTTAGCAAGGGATGAGAGAATAAAGGAGGATCCGTGTTGTAATGTGCTGAAATGGCAGAGGCGTGGATCTTAATTGATGAGGATAGGCCTCTGTCCAGCATCTCAGTTGAGTATTGTAAAATCGGAGGAATGTTTGGAACAAGAGGGTCAAGGCTTTGAGCCTGGCTCCAGGCGTAGAATCTCTTCCATTTTTCTGAGTAAACTTTCCTGGTGCTCGGCCTCCTGGCCTCCAAAATGACATCCATAACAGCTTTAGAGAGACATGCTCCACACTACCTAATCTGCTTCTAACTCTGACCCTCAGTTTACTAATTCTTATTACCTCTCCTAAAAATACACCACAACCCATAGCTATTACATCCTCTACTCCTGCCTAAAGCAGGAACAAACCTTTATGCAGTTTCCATAATATAATCACCCAGCCTACGAGAATACCATTTCATTCATCTCTCTAAACTAAAACTCTTGCCCTATACCACCATAAATAAAAACTACCTACCACTGTCTAATAACTTAAAACAAAAATACATTCCTCCAAAATACTCCCCTTACATCCAATACAGAACATCGCTGTGTGGGGACATCCACCCCAACCTAGGACCCTCAGACATAACTAATCTCAACCATATACCCCCTTTTAAGGACCTCCTCTTGGCAACTATAAATATATGTAGTATCTGCAACTAAATTACAGAATTCCATGCTTGGCTAACACAACACGCCAGACATTCTAGCAGTCACAGAAACCTGGCTAAAACCCCAAATCCAACACCCCCAGGTTACAATATACTATGGAATGATAGAATTAATAAAAAAAAGGAAATTGAGGTATCCCTAATCTATGCTCTCTCACAATACCACCCTTCCAGAAAATACCTCCAGCATTTTCAAATGCTAAAATTCTGATAAGAATCCTCCAAATTAATAAACCTAAACAGATGTGCAATGCTAGTCTACATATCCAACCAAGACATAACATCAAAACTCGAGGACATCTTTGCCTGGTTGTCAAGAAAATATCAGCTATGAGACTATCATGGGAGATGTAAATAAATATCAACTGGCAAGATTTAATAACCAACACCCCAACAAACAGCATAAACCCCTACAATTTCACCCAACTCATCACCAAGCCCACCAGAGTGCTCAACAGTAATATAACAAGAGCCACCAACGACTGGATCTTCGTCTCAGTCCCACTTGAGTACATATCCTAAGACTCTACCCAATATACTCAGAGAGCACTTGCCCATTTTCACTTCTAGATCCACTCCACAAATATCCAAATTTCATAACTACAAAACCAGTAGAAATCTACAACACTTTGACCAACAAGAATTTATCAACATTCTAAAACTCTCGGGTTGGCGCCCACTACAAACCCTTCCTTTGGACAATGCCATAAGCTATTTCATCAAGATATCTGTAAACACACTTACAGCCTTTCCTCCTTCGCACTAAAAGCAAAAAACAAACAAAAAAAGTACACTAACCACACTCCATGGCTGACAGAAGCCACTAAACAACTCTTACAAAACAAGGCCTGGAAACTATGGCATAACAAAAATGAATCTAACCTACTTCAATACAAACAGTTATGAAACAAAGCTAAAAAGCAAATGTGTTCTGACAAACAAAAACTAAAAAACTTTCTCCAACCAACGGACTTAACCACAGAAATAACTCAGTTCTGGAAAAGTATCGCAAACCTCCTTACCCCTGGCACCAAACAAAACCCATCTCCATGCCCAGACAATATGCCTTTGCAAACAGCAACTGTGCTCAATTCACATTTTATAGATAGCATACACAAACTAATAACAGATTCCACTTCCTCTACCCCCACCCTAGCAAATTCAACCCTACTCCACTTCTATCTCACAAAACCATCCTTAACTTAGAAACATCATCCCCCCCTTTCACATACCTCCTCCCCTTCACGGAAGTGTCACTACACCATTGACCCCCTTCTAATCAGAAATCCAGAAACTCCTCAAAAAACTGAAACCATACTCTCTTCTCCTCTAATGACCTCCAACCAGAATATTTAAAACTCGCTGCTGAGGCCATAGCATATTTAGCATTCTGATCAACTGCTAAATTACAGAATTTGATGTCCCCAGCCCTCTGGAAAAAAATCCATCATCACTCCACTTCACAAAGTAAACTCTAATGAACCCACTAACTAATCGACCAAGCTCTATCTTCTCCCCACTATCCAAACTCCTAAAAAAAAAAGTTGTGTCTTACTATAACGTTCCATCTGTGTTGCAGAGCTTTGTTCATCATTATCATTAGGACCTCGGTTCTGTTCTCGGAACCGATATGGCCGATTCCAAGCTCACGCCAGCCAAAAACTCTCAGCTAAGACCTACCCATAATGCCCCTCTGCTAGTTACTTCAGACAGAGTTTGCCCGCCCTTAGATAATAGATGTAGTAATAGAAAAAAATAGGAGGAGGTTCTGTCTGAGCAAATACCTTAACCAGGAGTTCCTGAAGTCCACCGGGAGTCTGGGGAAGGAGGGCGGGAAGTATGAATGAACAAAGATCTACAACACAGATGGGACATTATGGTAAGACATACCTTCTTTATCGGATGTTGTAAATCTTTGTTTATTCATTACCATTAGGACCGAGTCCCCAGCTACTTGAGTCCTGGGTGGCCCTAAGGAAGAATATTCCTGAGCACCACAGAACCAAAAGATGCTTGTCCTCTGGAGGCCAAATTCAATTTGTAATGCAATACAAAGGTATGAGGTCTTGCCCAAGTGGCTGCTGTGCAGATATCATCCATATAGGCTCCGGAATGAAATACTACACAAGTAGCCATAGATCTGGTAAAATGAGCCTTTATTCTGGAAGGTAAGGATAGCTTATTCTGTTGGTAGATAAAGGTAATGATATTTCTAAGCCAGGAGGATACTCTGGGTCCTGCAAAGGCCACAAACAATTGATCTGTTTTCCTGAAAGATTTAGTCCTGTCCAAATAACAACGAAGCTGCCGATGCACATCAATGGTGTACAAAAGGTACTCCTCTGTTAGAATGCTGACAGAAGAAAACCGGCAGGTCAATAGATTGGTTAATGGAAAAGCCAGAAATGACCTTGGGCAAGAAAAAAAAAAGAGTCAGTACGAAGGGACACCCTGCGTGGAAGATCGAGTAAGGACTCTTGACACTCAAATCCTGCAGCTCAGATACTCTTCCTGCTGAGGTAAGTGCTACTAGAAGTAAGGTTTCCCATGACAAAAATTGCAAACCACATGAATCAAAAGGAGAACCTGTAAGAGACTGAAGTACCAAAGTCAAGTCCCAGAGTTCTAAGGTAGGCTTGACCGGAAGTTTAACATTTAATACTACCTTCAAAAAGATCTTACATAGGCGGTGTGACATAATTGAAGAATTATTAACATCATTATGAAAATTGGCGATAGCTGCTAAATGTACAGTGATCGTCGAAGCTGAGGCTCCTGCATGCAAAACAGTAGTCAGGTATTCTAGAATCTTTTGAATAGGCATAGAGAAAGAGTCTAAGTTCTGATCTCTGGCCCAAATAGAGAACCTAGTCTATTTACTAGAATAAACTTTCCTAGTGGAAGGTTTGTGTGAAGCCAGAAGATTTTCACGAAAAGGAAATGGGATGTCAGGCAGAAGTGAAGGAACCAAGCTGTGAGCTTGAGACTGTGCAGGTTCGGATGAATCAGTCCCTGAGGATGAGATAACAGGTCTTGGGAAATGATCCAGGATCGACGGACAGTGAATCAGATAAGGCCATATGGAAGACCCGGTGGTCAATCGTGCATTAGAGTGTCCCTCGGTGGTTCCCCCTGTGGGGGGGGATCTGGACAAAGTAGCTTTTGCATTTGTAGTTTGGGGGGGGAAGCAAACAGGTCGCAGCAAGGCTTGCCCCAGTGTTGGAAGATCCGATTCGCTGTTACAGGGTTGAGGGACCACTCGTGAGGCATCAGGATGTTCCTGCTCAGATTGTCCGCAATAAGGTTGCAACTCCTGGGAATGTGTGCTGCTATAATGAAGTGGTTGGAAGCTATTGCCCAATGCCAAATCCTCATGACTTCCCAACACAGGGGGTAAGACCTGGTTCTACCTTGCTTGTTGATATACCAGACAACTAACATGTTGTCTGACTGAACTGCAATGGTCCCAGAGGATAGGGACGCATGGACCGCTTGCAACGCTAGGAAAACTGCCCTCAGTTCCAGGACATTTATGTGCAAATTGGCCTCCAGGGCGGACCAGGTGCCTTGGACAGTCTTTGGCACAACCAAAAGCACACCAAAAGGAAAAACAACGAAGTTGGATCCACCAAAAAACAGTTTATTGCAGACTTCTCTCTCTGACGTCTCGGCCTAAGCCTTCAAGGAGTACAAATGACATAAAATGCTATACACATATATATATACCACAATAATTAGTTAATTAGTCCTATTATACAATTAACAATATAAAACACAAGATTTCAATTTAGAAGCATTCTCCAATTAAAATCTTCATTTAAACCATCAGGAAATAAAGTTTTAAATTTTAAAATATAAACAGCTTCCTTTTGCTGCAACAGTTGCTTTATATTTAGACCATTATATTTATAATCTTGTATTTGCTCTAGCACTGTTGCTTGTAATTCATTAAAATCACTGTTGTGAAACTGTAAAAAATGCATTGCTACAGGACTTTCCTCTTTTTTATTAATAATGTCTCTAATATGTTCCAAGAGCCTTATTTTAAAGGCTCTCTTGGTTTCTCCAATGTAAAACTTTTTACAGGGACAACAAAGAGCATAAATAACCTTTTCTGAAAGGCAATGAAAAGAATGTTTAACTTTAAAAGGAATATTATTAATATGTTCAAAAGAAGGAACCACAAATTTACAGGCTTTGCATTTGCCACATTGATGCGTGCCTCTGCTTGCAATGTGATGAATTACATTATATTTTAAAATTTAAAACTTTATTTCCTGATGGTTTAAATGAAGATTTTAATTGGAGAATGCTTCTAAATTGAAATCTTGTGTTTTATATTGTTAATTGTATAATAGGACTAATTAACTAATTATTGTGGTATATATATATGTGTATAGCCTTGGACAGTCTTTCTCTGGAAATGTTCTACCCCACCCTAACAGGGAAGCGTCTGTGGTCACGGTGGCTGTGAGCTGGGGAAGATAGAATGATAGACACCAAAAATTAGTTTGTGGGTTCATCCACCATAATGAGAAGTTATGTACTTACCATAACGTTCCATGTTAGTTGTCTTCTTCTCGCCTTCTTTCTTGCTGGATGGGTTCGGAGCCAAACCTCGGCTCCAACTCGGCCTAATACTAAAGCTCGAGAGCTATTTTTACCGGCTCGAGACTATGCTATGTCCCATAATGCTAGGCGTCATATACCCAGATCTCGTTTGATAGCTAACACTATGGACACACAAGTCCCACCACAACAGAGAATAATCCACCTAATCATAGATACAAAAATAAAGATATATATATATATATATATATATATATATATATATATATATATATATATACACTAGCAAAAAAAAAGAGAGCAAGGGAGCTAGCTGGGGATATAACTGAGGTGGCAATAACTCTCACAAGGTACTCTAGATCATCCCAGGCTAGAGGGATGGGGGGGTGGGACGCAAGAAAGAAGGCGAGAAGAAGGCAACTAACATGGAACGTTATGTTAAGTACATAACTTCTCAATGTTAAGTTGTCAATCTCGCCTTCATTCTTGCTGGATGGGACAGCGTCCCTAGCACCCAAGTCCTGGGTAGCTCAATGGAACAAACTCTTGAGTGCAGTGGAACCAAAATCAGCCCGACTTCTGGAGGCCATATCGAGCTTGTAATGAGAAATGAAGGTACGAGGAGAGGCCCAAGTGGCCGCTGCGCAAATGGAATCCATCGGCAATCTTGCCTGAAAGGCTATTGAAGAAGCTAAAGCGCTGGTTGAGTGGGCCCTAGGCTTAGTAGGAAGTTCCCTGCTCCTCAACTGGTAGACCAACATAAGACAGGACAACCACCTGGACAAGGTTACCTTAGAGACTGGATGGCCTTGCTTCCCTTCCGCATAACACAGGAAGAGCTGGTTTGATTTTCTCATCTGCTTAGTTCTATCCAGGTAGAAGCGTAATTGACAGTGAACGTCCAAACAATGTAACTTTCATTCAGCTCTATTGGTATAATTTGGGAAGAAGACTGGAAGATCTATGGTCTGATTCAGATTTTTCTCGGAGATTATTTTGGGCAAAAAAGATGGATTAGTCCTAAGTGACACACTGTCTTTTTGAAAAACAAGATAAGGAGGACGAACACAAAGGGCTTGAAGTTCCGAGACCCGTCTTGCTGAGGTGATGGCTACTAAGAAGAGTGTTTTCCATGACAGCAACTTCAATGAACAAGAAGCCGCCGGCTCAAAGGGAGGAAGAATTAAAGAAGACAGTATCAAATTTAAGTCCCACGGTGGGGGAGGGTCCTTAACCGGGGGCCTAAGTAAAAGGGTTCCTTTTAAAAAGGCTTTGCAAAGTTTGTGGGACATGATGCTGGTCTCTGACAAGCCAACGTGGAAATTTGCAATAGCTGCCAGTTGAACTCTGATGGTAGCTGAGGAGGAGCCCAATCGAAAGAGTTCTGCTAGAAACTCTAGAACTGTCTGGACAGGAGCCGTAAAGGGGTCCACGTGTTTTTCCCCTGCCCAGACAGAGAAACGCTTCCATTTGCTAGCATAAGTCTTTCTGGTAGTAGACTTGTGAGAAGCTAGGATGATATTGCGAACTGGTTGAGAGATAAGGGGAAGCCTGGCTAGGGTTGGAAGTGGAGCAACCAAGCTGTGAGGTTGAGAGATCGAAGGGACTGATGCAGCCCACCCGACTGATGGATCAGAAGATCTGACACTGGGTCCAGATGCCAGGGCTGCTCCAGTAGATGGCGTTGCAGGAACGGAAACCAAATTTGTCGAGGTCAGTAAGGGGCAATGAGGATCATCCTGGCTCTCAAGGCAGTCGCTTTCTAGACTAATTGAGTAATCAAGGGAAAGGGGGGGGATGCATACAGAAGACCCCGGGGCCAATCGTGAACTAGAGCGTCTCTGGGGGGTAGACCTGGGAGAGGGAAGAGGGTGAAGAAGTCTGGGCACTTGCTGTTTAGAGGTGTTGCAAAAAGGTCGCAGCAAGGCTGACCCCATCTTCTGAAAATTCTTTCCGCTACTATCTGGTTGAGAGACCACTCATGAGGCATGAGAATGGCTCTGCTCAGTCTGTCCGCTATGACGTTGGACTTCCGGGAATATGCATTGCTACCAGAAACCATTGAGAAGTGATCGCCCATTGCCAAAGTCTGAGTGCTTCTTGACATAGGGGGTAGGATCTGGTTCCGCCCTGCTTGTTGATGTACCACACTACAGACATATTGTCTGTTTGAATTGCAATAGTCCCGGAGGGTAGAGAGTCCTGAAGGGCCTGCAATGCTAAAAGTACCGCTCTCATTTCCAAGACATTTATGTGCAAGTGGCATTCGAAGGGTTGCCATGTGCCCTGGACTGTCCTGCCCCGAAAATGCTCCCCCACCCGATCAGGGAGGCATCCGTTGTCACAGTGGCAACAAGAGGAAGAAGGACCACAGGTCTGCCCTGGAGTACCTGAGGGGAGACCGTCCACCAAGAAAGGTGTCTTTTGCATGACTGAGTGATTAGAATGGTGTGTGACATGGGGAGCTGCTGAAAGGACCACTGGGAAAATAGCATCCACTGCAGGATCCGCATATGAAAATGCGCTAGGGGGAGTAAAGTGATTGCTGCTGCCATGCGACCAAGTGTTTTTAGTACAAATCTGGCTTGGACTCTGCTCTCCTGTAATAGGATCTGAACATGGTTGTGAATGTCTGAAACTCTTTGTGTAGGTAGTTTTGCTGAGAGCTCCACTGTGTTTAAAACGGCGCCTATGAAGGTAATAGACTGCCAAGGTGACAATGCAGACTTTTCGAAATTTAGAGAGATACCTAGCGCGTTGCACGTTTGTACAGCATAGTCTCTGGATTGGAGTAGTTGGTGCCTGGTGGTGGCAGTAAGGAGCCAGTGGTCTAAATATGGAAACACCTGGAATCCTTGTTGTCTCAGGTGAGCCGCAACCACTGCCATGCATTTGGTAAACACCCTGGGGGTTGTGGTGAGGCCAAAGGGCAGGGCTCTGAATTGGTAGTGACTGGCTCCCAGCCGGAAGTGGAGAAACCTTCTGGAGCGCCTGTTCATCTTGATATGGTAGTACGCATCCTGAAGGTCTATAGAGCACATCCAATTGTCCTGACCCAGAAAGGGTAGAATGGACTGTAGCGTGACCATCCGGAACTTCGTTCTTTGAACCGACTTGTTCAGCCTGCTGAGATCCAAAATAGGTCTCCAGTCCCCTGTCTTTTTTGGTACCAAAAAGAACTTGGAGTAGATTCCGGATCCTTGTTGGTCTGCTGGGACTGGCTGGATGGGCCTTTTTCTTAGCAGCTTTGAAATTTCTAGTGCTGCTTGATCTCTCAGACCGGGTGGAACGTCTGGAAGGGTCCCTTTTGGCTGATGTGGGGTGTGAATAACGGGAATTCTGTAACCCTCGGATATGATCGACCGTACCCATTTGTCTTGCTTGAGGGAATGCCAGGCTTCTGGGTACAGTGATAGTCTTCCCCCGACTGCCTCCGAAGGTGGACAGTCTTGTAGCTCCTCAGGGGTGCTGGAAGGGTTTGTCAGAGAAAGATTCTCTGCTACCCAGATTTTGCAGACCGCCCCTGCCCCTAGGGCGATGCCTGTTATTGTTCCCTCCTCTGCCTCTGGAGGGAAGCTCGCCACATGCGTCAGGCAGTACTCCCTGGGGTTTCCGGAACCACATTTTTCCACCCTTTTGACCCTTAGCGTATGGTCTAGAAGGAGTGAAAAAACGGACTCCCACGGCAGAGAGAGTCTTGCCTTCCTGCTCACACCTTGTCAATGTATCCTTCACCTGAGGTCCAAACAAGGCAGAACTGTCAAATGGGGTGTTATGAAGGATGCCTTGAAGGGGTCGGCAAAGTTGCAAAGCTGCATCCAGGCGTGTCTCCTTAGAGCAACGCCCGTGCCTGCAGCCCTACTCACTCCATCGGCAGCATAGGAAATGAGCCGCATGGAGGAGTTTACAATAGAGTTCAGGGTCCCCAGCTGGGAGTTGATCTTTTCCTGAGACCCCGCAGCTGATGGGTCCTGTAAGGTATCACCTAGTTCTTTGAGAAGGACTCTCCGAAAACGGGTGAAATGGCACAAATAATTCAGCGAAAGCATGGCAAAGGTCGCTGAAGAAAAATCCGCTTGCCCTACCTATCCATAGTCCTACATTCCTTATTAGGAGGATGGACAGGAACTGAAGGGTCAGCCAACTCCTTCTTAGTGGCCGCCGCCACCACCATGGCATCAACGGGGATGCCCTTAGTGAGGAACTGCTTGTCCGAAGGGGCTGTAATAAATTGTGGGCCTCCGGGGAGTTGGTTCCATAGTATCCGGAGCCGTCCACGCCTTCCGAGCCACCACCTCCATGAGTGGGTCGAAAGGCGGGGACACCCAGGAGGTGGAAGGGCGAGAACCGAACGCATCCAGGTACACCGACTCGTCCTCGGAAGGGTTGAGGGCAGACCAGTTCCCCCTCTGTTTAAGGATCTCTAGGATGTCAGAAAATGAGATCCTCAGAGGGGGACCTTGGTGTCATTCAAAGGGGATCCAGTGTCATGCTCGACAAGCCATGTTGCTTCGCTAGGGACGGCTTGCACCTGTCACCACTAGGCTTTCGGATATTGGCAAAGGCTCTTGCCACCCCCATACTGCCTTTTTTAGGCAAGGCTCAAAAGTCAAACCCACCCCCATAGACAGCACAAGGAACAAGAAACTAAGGGTAATGCTGCTAAACGCCAGAAGTCTTAACCTCAAGATGCACGCACTCGAAGCTCTCCTCAGTATGGAGAACATAGATATCTGTGCAGTGACAGAAACCTGATTCAAGGCTCCAGAGAGCACCCAAGCACTACCAGGCTATACCTCATATCATGCTTTTCGGCCCCAAAACCCAGACCGAACCATAAAAGGAGGGGGAGTTTCCATATTTATCAAGGATATCCACACCTCCAGGTTAGTGGCATTGCACGAAGTATCGGAGACCATCCATGTGCAACTAACAGTGGGCAAGACTGCTTTTCAGTTTATAGCATCCTACAGACCACTCTCTCAAAGTCAGGAATCCCATTCGGCTTTCCTGAAAACATTGGAGAACATGAAGATCTCTCCGAACACCATTATATTGGGCGACTTCAACTACCCAAACATTGACTGGAAGCACTACTCAAGCCCCAGCACCTTAGCCCAAAGATTCCTGGAAATTATAAACTCAAATGCTATGGAACAACTAGTCACCACTCCCACAAGTGGGGACAACATACTAGACCTGATCATTACCAACATGGGGACTCTATGCTCCACACCAGAAGTACATCCCTCATTGGTAAGATCAGACTATAAATTAATTTCACTGGATGTCCACATCCCGACCCCACCCCCAGCCCAGAAAACCACAGTGAAAAACTTCTCAAAAGCAAACTTCTCACTTCTCAAAACCGAAGTGGAATCCTTCAAGGCCCCAGGGCCAGTGGAAACTACAGCCCAAACTGCAGAATCCTATATAAATGCATTCTACGGACATCTCCAGGAATGCATGGATCATGCTATCCCAAACAAAACCAAGACCCAATCATCCAAAGGCAGGCGT
Organism: Protopterus annectens; assembly: GCF_019279795.1. NCBI lineage: Eukaryota > Metazoa > Chordata > Ceratodontiformes > Protopteridae > Protopterus > Protopterus annectens. The sequence goes on from NC_056732.1 coordinate 721,693,419, forward strand.
CCAGTCTGGTGGACCCCTGCCATAAATAAACTGTACAACAGAAGGAGGAAGCTACTACATGATAGAGCAAAATCCCTAATAGGGAAGGCATCTCTGATCAGTACTAGCAAAAAATTACGATCCCTCATAAAATCCTCCAAGGCCAGCTTTGAGAGAAAAATTGCACAGGACACAAAAGACAATCATAAGGCTTTTTTCAGTTATGTTAGAAACCTGGGATGCAACTCCCAGACTTGTTCTGAGTTGATTCTAAACGACAAAAAATACACTGAACGCACAGACATCGCCAATATCCTGGCAGACAGGTTCAGTGCAAACTTCTCCACCCCCCCCCCAAAAGAGCAAGTATCTATCCCGGCAGAGGGCTGCCTCCCAAACATCTCAGATGCTCAGGTGAAGGCTGCCCTCTCCAAAGCAAAAAACACTGCTTCCATGGGACCAGATGGCGTCCCAGGTTGTGTCCTACATGAACTACAAGAGGAACTAATCCCTCAAATAAAACAGCTATACAATCTCAGCCTCACTACAGGATATGTGCCCAGAGAATAGCATACAGCAACAGTGGTCCCACTCCACAAAGGTGGAGCCTCTACGGACCCTGGAAACTATCGCCCCATAAGCCTGACTAGCTTAGTCTGCAAGGCTATGGAGAGGATCATCATGGAGCTCATAAACAAAGACATTGGGGACCTACAGACACTAGATCCTACCCAGTTCGGCTTTGTCAAGGGCAGATTCTGCCTTTTGAACCTGGTTGACTTCTTTGAAACAGTCACCAAAGCCATAGATGAAGGGAAGGTAGTCCACACAGCCTATCTGGACCTTGCAAAGGCATTTGACACAATACCCCACTTGGGCATCTTAGATAAGCTATCCAGCTTAAATATAAACCCCTATGTCACAAGATGGGTCGCAAACTGGCTCAAAGACAGAACCCACAGAATGAGAGTTGCTGGAGCCATGTCAGACTCGAAACCGGTCACAAGTGGCGTCCCACAGGGTTCTGTCCTGGGACCACTCTTGTTCGGTATATACTTTTCCGAGGTACAGGCAAACGTGGGAGGACTATGGCTCACCAAGTTCGCAGGCGACTGCAAACTGGGTGCCATAATCAACTCTCCAGCTGACACAAACATCCTTCAAAAAGGTCTCACAGAGACAGATAACTGGTGCCAGCACCATGGTTTAAAGCTAAATGCCAAAAAATTTATAGTCATACCCTTTGGCAAAAACAATGTGCCCACAAATTACCACATAGGCGAAACCCATTAAGTACAGAGAAAGTTATTAGGGACCTGGGGACCCAAGTTGATAGCAATCTCTCCTTTGAAAACCACATTGCCAAAGTGGTTAGAAAGACCTTCTACATAGCCCACCTCATCACGAAGGGTTTCACATCTAGATCAAGAGAGGTAATCGTGCCCCTTTATTCATCCCTCATCAGGCCCATCATAGAATACAATGCCCCTTTTGGGATGTACCTTACCAGACACCTGCAGCAATTAGAAAGACCCCAAAAGTATCTCACCAAGAGGATCAATGGTCTCAAACAGATGCCATATACTGCTCGGTTAAAAAAACTCCAGCTCTACTCAGTTGCATACCGCCTACTTCGAGGCGATCTATGCCTGACATATAAAGCTATGTCAAATCCAGAATTAATGGACATGCTCCACCTCAGTAAATCTAAATCCCTTAGAGCCACACGCTTGAGGGACTTGAACCTCAGCACAGAAATAAATAGAACTTGCTGGAGGGACAGGTTCATAACCCAGAGGCTCCCTTCGCTCTGGAATAGAATTCCAGTTCATGTGAGGCAGAGCACCTCACTGAATCTCTTCAAGAAGAATCTCGATAAGTGGATGGGGGATCATAGGTTTGTCCCAGGATTACTCCCGTGTCACTATTAGACAGAGGCACAGTAAACTAAACCTTAAAAAGGGCACAGTATACTCAAATCAGGGGGTGGCGTAAGCCATACAGAAATCGGGCTAGGCTTATAATTGCCCCAGGGCAGATAGCCTAGTATGAACCTATGAACCAAATCATCCAGGTCGGTGTCAAATGTCACTGACTCCGGGGAGTCCACATGCTTCCTCTTGCATGTCCTCTTCCGAGGGAGCTCCCCTGCAGGATCAGGGGAGGCCTCAGAAGAGGAGGATATGCCCAATGGGGCGACCTGGAGCGTTGGTTCTCCACGCTTGGGTTCGGGAGGGTAGGCAGAGGCCGAAGCAGGCACCATGGAAGGAGGGGCCGATGGGGCCAACCGTGGCGCCGGTATAGGAGCCAGCACGCTCCTCATGACCTCAAAGATGCCCCTATCAGGCAGAGAAGAGGGACCCAGCTCCGAAGAGATGAGAGCTCCTCCCGGCACAGAGAGGGACGGCTCCGAGGCCGATGTCGGGGCCGAACTCACCTGCGCCGATGCTCCGAGAGGGAGAACGGGGTCGGACAAGGGTCCGATGCCACTCGCCCCCTCGGAACCGACGAGGGAGTTCCGGTGCCCGTATCCCTCCAAGGATGGAGCCAATGAAGGGATCAGAGCCGACAAAGGAACCGATAAGGGTAGAATCGGTTCTGACGCCCCCATGGTACCAACCCAGACGGCCTTCGGCTCCGAGCTCGAAGGAATAGTTGGAGGAGGAACTGGAGCAGGTGTTGGGGAAGCCTTTTGAAACTCAATTGTATTAAATGATCAATTAACTAGTTATAATATAAAATGAGTTAATTTTGAAAGCTGTAATGTGATCCTTTGAAGGCGAATGGCCGAGGTACCAGATCGTTGAATAAAGAGCGTTGGTGTAACCTGACTGTTGGTGTGTTGTTGGGGAAGCCTCTGTCTGTTGAGACGGGCTATGCAGTAACTGGGTGAGCGCCTGCGACTTCAAAAGCCTACTGACTACCCTCTCGAGGTCGTGGTCCGAAAGCCTGGAAGATCTAGGGGAGTGAGACCTATGGCTCCGCTCCGACAGCAAAGGGGACTTCGGAGCCTACCTGACCGACTCCAATGAAGGAGATCGGGAACGCTTTCGGCTTGGAGACGTCTCCGACACCAAGGTCGGAGCCGACTGAGGCCTCGATGTATCGGTTCCAGCCAGAACCGACGAGGCAGAAGAAGGTCCGCTCGGCGCCAGCTCCGTACATGGAGCCAACGGTTTGGCGGGCTTAGTAGGTTTTCCTGACAGGAGGCTTGGTAGGAGAACCTTCGGGCTTTAATAAGCCCCTTAGGATGAGCTTATTTCTGCGTTCCTGCAGGACTCTTGGGCTAAAAGCATGACAGATGGAACAAGAGTCCTGCAGGTGCAGAGGGCCCAAACAATACACACAAGAAGTGTGACAGTCTGTCAGAGACATCTTCTGACAGCACGAGTCACACTTCTTGAATCCCGATATCTTGGTATCCTTAGACATGATACCACAGGAACGGGACAAAAAAGTCTAGACAAGTATACCAGACGCAACAAACACACACACACAACACTTGAAAAGACACTCTCTAAAAAAAATTAAGTTTACTACAGTAAAACAAAACAAAATTCCACACACACACTCCAAATGGAACCTGTACAAAACTACTATAAAGGGGGGGAGGTAAAGGCCTAACCACCTTAAGGGTGGAGAAGAGTAAGGAAAACTATTAATAAAGGGCGGGAAGACTAGTCGAGAGACTACTAACACTACTAGAAAAGAACTCAGGGAAAAATATCTATCAAAAACTAACTATAAATATAAAAAAAATCTTAAATACGACCTGGAGCCGGTGAAAACGCAACCTCATAGCTGAAGCGGCAAACGAGATCAGGGTATATGACGCCTAGCATTATGGGACAAAGCATAGCCTCGAGCCGGTAAAAATAGCTCTAGAGCTTTAGTATTAGGCCAAGTTGGAGACGAGGTTCGGCTCCGAACCCATCCAGCAAGAAGGAAGGCGAGACTGACAACTTAACATCATTTCTTCCTTGCAATGGTTTGAAAGACGTAACATGTGGTTGAGTGGGTAAATTAGCAATGACCACTGTGCGGAAAGGAGCTACTGTAGGATTCTCATGTGCAGTCTCACCAGTGGTACCAACGTAATGGCAGCCTCCATGGTGCCTAAGAGTTGCAGTACAAGACGTGTTGGTACATAGGTCTGAGAATGTCTTGGATTTGGTGTGTTATGTTCGAAAAACTGAGAGGGGGGACAGAAGCTTGACAGGATGTTGTGTCAAAGACCGCTCCAATGAATTCCAGTGTCTTCGTTGGAGACATTCAGATTTGTCCTTGTTGATTGCAATCCCCAAGCGGAGAGCGAGACCTTGAGTGCAGGAAGATTCCTGGTCAGAGCGGTGAGGAGCCAATTGTCTAGATAGGGAAACAGCTGAAATCCTTGTAGTCAAAGATGAGCTACCACAACTGCCATATATTTGGTGAACACTCGAGGGACTGTTGAGAGACTGAATGGCAGTGCCCTGAACTGGTAGTGATTGGCTCCCAGTCGGGAGCAGTGATCCATCTTTATGTGGTAGTACATGTCCTGGAAGGTCTACAGAGCACATACAGTTAATTCCTCCCTAGGAAGGAAGAATTTATCGTGACAAACCGGAAATTGTGATGTTTGATAAATTTGTTCAATAGGCTGAGATCCAGGATTGGTCTCCAGTCCCCTGTCTTTTCTGGCACTAAAAAGAACCTAGAATAAAACCTGGATCCTGTCTGGTCTGGTGGTACTGGTTGAATGACTCTTCTCCTTAGCAGATTTTCTATTTCGAAGGCTGCTAATTCCCTTTGATTGGGTGGTACATGGGGGATAGGAGTTAAATCAAATGATATTTGGTAGCCTCTGGATATTATTCTCTGCACCCAAACAAACATCGGTAGTAATAAGATGCTGAGAAAAATGACCCCCGACTGCTTCCAGAGGAAAGCAATCGGGCCGCTGCTCAGGAGTGCTGGTAGGGTCTGCCAGAGAAAGAATCTCTAGCGCACTGATTATGCGGATCCCCTCTACCCCAAAAGGGATGTCTTCCATATGAATTGTCCCCTTCTACCCCGGGAGATTGTTCACTACGAGTGTCACGAAAAAGTCCTTGGGATTTCTTGAACCACATTTTTCCTCCCTTCTAGTTCCTGGAGTAGGACCTCTGGGGGTTGGAAAAGTGTATGCCCACTGCAGACAAGGTCTTTCCGTCTTTCTCACTACGTGTAAGTGTGTCTCGTACTTTGGGTCCAAAAGTGCAGATTCATCGACAGGTACTTTGACGAAGGAAGATTTAAAGGGGTCTGCAAAGTCACAACCGCATCCAAGCATTATGTCTCATGACTATGCCTGATCTCGGGCTGCCCCCTTGGTGGAGTGAGTTATCAACCGCATTGAGGAGTTTGAGATGGATTCAAGGGTAGCTAGCTGTGAGGAGACAGTATCATGTACCTCATCAGGCAGTACCCCACCAAAGAGGGAGACATTTCGGAAATTAGGTCTCTTTGGAGGAGAGTAAAGTGTGCCAGATAGAACAGCGACTGAATGGTGAATGTCACTGAAGCACAGGTTCATTTCCCCAGTCTGTCCAAACTCTCTGTTTGGAGGATGGACAGTGGAACTATCTTCTGCCAGTTCCCTCTTGGTGGCCGCCGCCACAACCATAGAACCAACTGTCAACTGCTAGGACCAGTGGGGCTGGTCTTCAGGTGTAGATAACATTTTTTTGTCTGGCCTCTGAGGGACAGGTTCTATGTTGTCGGGGGCCTTCCAGGCACAGTGCACAATGATTTTAACAAGGTCATCTGCTGATGGAGTCACCTAGGAAGTAGATAAGGCCTGCAGGAACACAGATTCCTCAGAAGAAGGGTTATAGGACTTTGTCTCCCCGCTGCTTGCGGATTTCGAGAATGTCTCCGAACGGGATGTCATCTGGGGAAGACCGGGGGGACCCTTCCCCCTCATCACAATCAGTGTCTTCAGTGATAGATTCCTCCTGTGAATCAAGGTGCTTTCTCTTGCACCGTTTCTTCCGAGGTGGCTCCCCAGTGGGATCAGAGGACAACTCCAGAAAAGGGGTTCCCTTCAAAGAGGGTTCTTGTAACACCCGTGCCCGGGGTCCCGAAACACAGGGTTGGGAGAGGTGCATGCTAGGGGAGGGTTCTGATACTGATGTCATTGGGGCTGAGAGTCCACTACCTGTACAGCAGGCACACCTGAGGAGGGATGGGAGTCCGGAACCATGAGGGACAACCTCGGAACCGGGGTCACACCTCACCATGAGGAGCCCACCTCCAGGTGAGAAGCTCTGAGAGAACTGGAAGCCGGAGTCGTGGACAGACGGTGCCAGCGAGAAAATAGGCGCTAGGCTAGGTACCAAGGTACAGATGGTCAAAGCACTGCTTCGGGAGTGGACAATGCCGACAGGGAATACACTGCTGTTGGAACCAAGACCGTATGAACTGGAGTGGAAGTATCTTGTCCCTGGCAGGTATTTGAGTTTTGGAGCTGATGGAGCCAAAGAAACTGTCAGCACCGTGGCTGGGGATGGTGCCGAAGCAGGTACAGTCATCGGATCCGATGTTTCCAAGGACGGCACCGAAGTCGGTGGTGCTGAGATCGGAACTGAAACGGGTGAATATCATGGATGGCACAGAGGAAAAAGACACAGAGCCTGGTGCCGAAGAGGTCTGCGCCGAGGGCACCAGCGAAGCACGGAGCTGACTCAGTTCCGTAACTGAGATGCAGGAACAGAGTGACTCCATTTTTCCTTACATTTGTTTGGGGGGGGGGGTTAGACCTCCGACTCAGATAGAGCCTCTGATAAAAGGTGTCTTTTGAAGATAACTTTATTTTTACGTTCTGCTAGTGTACTATTATTAAAACTAGCACAAATGTCACAGTCAACTTTAATATGATCCATGCCCAAACAGCAGACACCATGAACATGTATATCTGAGTTAGGCATCTTACGTCCACACTTGTCACACTGTTTAAATCCCAACTTAGCTTTGTCTGACATAGTAAGGCAACAAGGCTATCCTAAAGAAAAATTGAGAGAGAAAATACCAATGATGTTATTTAAAAATAAAATACCACTAGTAAAAAGAAAAGACCTGTCAAAGACAGGAGAGGGACAGTACCAATAAAGGTAAAAAGTTACATTACCAAGGAAAAGGGTAGGAAATAGGCTTAGGTTATAGGTGACAGTGAGAAAAGGCTAATGACTAAAAATTAAATAATTTTGAAGTGAAACGGTCTTAAAATTAACAATTTTCTACTTAGCTTTGAGAGAGATGGCTAGCACGTCTGACTAGAAATGTGGCAAATGAGATCTGGAGTAACTAGGAGAGGGGCACTGTGGGTAGGTCTTAGCTGAGAATTTTTGGCTGGCGCAAATGGCCGTATCAGTTCTGAGGAGGGAACCGAGGTCCTAATGGTAATGAATAAAACAAAGATTTACAACATCAGATGAAATCATTCATTGACAACTAATTGCACCATCTCATACACTATAACATACTCACACCTCCACTCAACACGGTTTTCACCCATCACACAGTACAAAACACTGCACTTATCTCCTTCAAGGATAATATGCATAAATCAAGAAGTTATGTACTCACCATAACGTTCGATGTATGTAGTCCATCTCGCCTCACATTCTTACCTGTGGGTTCGGAGCCGAATATCGGCTCCAACTCGGCCAATTTTTACTAGCTCAAAGTCTCTCAATGGCTGGGCAAAGAGGGTATCCCATGGTGCACTGCTCCATATCCCCAGATCTAGTTTGCTGCGAAACAATATACGTACTTCATACATACCTCACATCCATATAAACAATGACTAATCAAAGGGACTCTGCAGGTGACAACCGATCCTCCAAATCCTCCAGGCAGGGGGAAGGTGGGAGGGTAAGTAAGAATGTGAGGCGAGATGGACTACATACATCGAACGTTATGGTGAGTACATAACTTCTTGATGTTATGTAGTCCTATCTCGCCTACATTCTTACCCATGGGACAGCGTCCTTAGCACCTACATCCTGGGTGGTTCATAGGAAAATACTCCTGAGAACTGTGGAGCCAAAGGAAGATCTGCCCCTGGAGACCACGTCCAATTTGTAATGAGAAACAAAGGTGTGAGGAGAAGCCCAAGTAGCTGCAGCACATATATCATCCATTGACAATCTAGCTTGATAGGCTGTGGATGTGGAAACAGCCCGCGTAGAATGTGCCTTGACTGGAAATGGCAAATCTTTACCTCCTGCCTGATAGATGAAAGAGATACAACTGGCTATCCATCTAGACAGCGTAACCTTGGATACCGGAGAACCCAATCGGTTTTCCGAAAAGGAGACAGAGTTGGTCAGACTTCCGGATATCTTTTGTCCGGTGTAGATAGAAGCTTAACTATCTATGTACATCGAATTGGTGAAATCTAAATTCTGCCTTGTTCGAGAAGTGGGGGAAGAACACCTGCAGCTCAATGGACTGATTCATGCTAGACAAGGAAGCCACTTTAGGAAGGAACGATGGGCTTGGTCTAAGAGAGACCCTATCTTTGTGGAAGATCAAATAAGGGTGGTTTAATGGAGAGGACTTGAATTTCCGAGACCCGCCGTGCTGAAGTGATTGCTATTAAGAATGCTGTTTTCCATGTTAAGAATTTTAAGTCACAGGTAGCTGCAGGTCCAAATGGTGATAGAGTAAGGGCTTGAAGAACAAAATTGAGATCCCAGGACATGACGGGTTCAGACACTGGGGGACGAAGCAACAGGGTACCTTTAAGGAATGCTTTGCATAGTCTGTGTGCCATAAGACTAGGTTCATTCGCTACGTGGAAATTAGATATCGCCGCCAGCTGAACTTTGATGGTGGCTGATGCGGACCCCTGATAGAGCAGCATAGACAAGAACTCCAGAACTGAATCTATTAGAGCTGTGTAAGGATCAATACCTCTAGTATGAGCCCAGACGGAGAACCTTTTCCATTTGCTAGAGTAAATCTTTCTAGTGGATGGCTTATGGGAGGACGATAATATATGGACCACTTCTGGTGAAAAATTATGACATCTGACTAGCGATGGAAGTGGAGTAGCCAGGCTGTCAACCGGAGTGTCCTCAGAGAAGGGTGGAACTGTCCCGACGTGTGTCAATAAATCTGGTAGAGGGTGCAGAATCCAAGGAGTGTCCACAACGTATGGTTGAAGAAAGGGGAACCATACTTGACGAGGCCAGTGTGGGGCAATCAGAATCATTCTGCTTCCCAAGGATTGCGCTTTCTGAATCACCCTTGAGAGAAGGGGAAACGGAGGGAAAGCATAGAGCAGACCGAAGGGCCAATCGTGAATCAGTCTCTCCCTGGGTGATTCCCCCTGTGGGGGGATTAGCGTGAAGTAGTTGCTGCATTTCGCATTGAGAGGGCTGGCAAAAAGGTCGCAGCAAGGCTGACCCCATCTGCTGAAGATTCGCTCTGCAACCAGGCGATTCAGGGACCACTCGTAAGGCATAAGTATTGCTCTGCTTAGCCTGTCCACTATTACACTGGACTTCCCCTGGAATGTGCGATGCCACCAGAAACCGTTGGGAAGCTACTACCCAATGCCACACTCGCATAGCCTCTCTGCATAGGGGGTAAGACCGGGTAACCCCTTGCTTGTTGAGATACCACACTACTGACATGATGTCTGAGTGTATCGCAATAGTCCCTAAAGGAAAAACTTCCTGAAGTGCCTGCAATGCAAGAAGCACTGCTCTCATCTCCAGGACGTTTATATGCAAATGTATCTCGTGTTCTTGCCACGTGCCTTGGACTGTCTTGCCGAGATAATGCCCCCCCACCCCAATTGGGAGGCGTCTGAGGTCACCATGGCAACAGGGACGGGAGGAACGAAGGGCTTTCCCCTGTTCAAATTGTTGGTGGACAGCCACCAACGGAGGTCCTGCTTGCACCTGTCTATAATCAAGATGGGATGAGATAGTGGGAGTCTTTGGAGAGACCACTGGACAAAGAGGAGCCATTGAAGTCATCTCATGTGTAATCTTGCTAGAGGGACAAACATGATAGTTGCCGCCATGGTCCCTAAGAGTTGTAGAACCAGTCTTGCCTACGCTTGTCTCAAGGGCATCAGCATATGTATCTGTCGTTGCAATACCGTGATCCTTTCTTGTGGTAAGAATGCTCGCATTTGAATCGTGTCCAACTCTGCTCCTATAAAGGTGACACGCTGTGAGGGCAATAAGGCAGATTTTTCCCAGTTTACGGTTATGCCAAATTGGTGACAGACTGATGGTAGCGTCCCTGGCCTGAACTAGTTGATGCCTGGTGGGGGCGGTAAGGAGCCAGTCGTCCAGGTACGGAAACACCTGGAATCCGTGACGTCTCAAGTGAGCCGTCACCACTGCCATACATTTGGTGAACACCCTGGGGGCTGTGGTGAGACCAAAGGGCAGGGCTCAAAACTGGAAGCGAATGGCTCCCAGCCGGAAGCGTAGGTGACTCCTGGATGCTTTGTCCATTTTGACATGGTAATAAGCATCCTTGAGATAGATGGAGCACATCCATACTTCCTCTCCCAACAATGGGAGAATCGATTGTAGTGTGACCATACGGAACTTGGACTTGTGTACGTAATTGTTGAGTTGACTGAGATATAGTAGGGGTCACAGGTCCCCTGTTCTTTTCGGCACCAAAAAGAATCTTGAGTAAGTCCCTAATCTGATTTGGTCTGAGGGGACTGGTTGGATGGCTCCTTTTTCTAGCAGCTGAGAGACCTCTGAGGCTGCTTGATCCCTTTGACTGGGTGGAACGTCTGGGATTATTCTTATTGGTGGGGGTACTGAAGAGAATGGGATGAGGTAACCTCCGGAAATTATCCTTAATACCCATTGGTCCTGGGTGATGCTCTCCCAGGATTCCGGATATAAGGAAATTCGACCCCAGACTGGCTCCGGATAAACGCAGCCGGGCACACCCTCAGGAATGAGAGTATGGAGAGCCACGGAAGGAGTCGCGGTCTCCAGAATTGCGGGGGCCCCCTCTGCCTCTGGGGTGACTTCTCCCTAAGTAACCCCCCCTCCCCTGCCTCTGGAGGGGGGTTCACCTTGTGCAGCAGGAAAAACCTCTGATTTCTTGAACCATATCTTCCCCCCCGCTGGGCCTTGGGATAAGGCCTAGAAGGAAGGGAAAAACGGACCCCTACAGCAGACAGGGTCTTTCCCTCTTGCTCGCACCTGGTGAGGGTGTCTTTCACTTTGGACCCAAACAAGGAGGAAAAGTAAAATGGGGCATCAGTGAAGGAAGACTTGAAGGCCTCCGCGAAGTGACACAGGCGCAGCCAGGCTTGCCTTCTAAGGGCGACCCCCTGAGCTCGCTGCCCCACTCGCTCCCTCGGCCACATACGAGATGAGCTGCATGGACGAGTTAGCGATGGAGTTGAGGGTAGAAACCTGTGCGTTAACTGTCTGAGCCATCGCCTCAGTGCGTTAACCGTCTGAGCAATCGCCTCAGGTAGGTTACCCGCAAGAGTATCTCCCAATTCTTTGAGGAGATCTCTCTGGAGCCGAGTGAAGTGAGACAAATAATTCAGCGACAGTAAAGTGAAGGTTAATGAAGATAGGGTACGCTTCCTGTACCAGTCCATGGTCCTAGACTCCTTGTTAGGGGGATGGACCGATGAGGAAGACTCTGCAACTTCCTTCTGGGTGGCTGCCGCCACCACCATAGCATCTACTGGGACTCATTTTGACAGAAACTCTTTTCCCTGAGGTGCGGACAGGAATTTGTTGGGACGCCTGGACACAGGCTCCACAGAATCAGGGTTTTCCCACACTCTTCGACAAATAAGGTCAAGAAGTTCGAAGGGTGGAGACACCCAGGAGGCGGAAGGTTGAGCGCCAAAAGCCTTAAGGAATACGGACTCCTCCTCGGAAGGAGTTTTGGAAGGCCAGCCTCCTGTTTGTTTCAGTAACTCCAGGATATCGGAGAAGGAAACATCATCAGAGGAAGTCTTGGGGGACCCTTCCGATTCCTCGAGGTCAGTATTGGAGGTGAGAGACTCATCCTGGGAGTCTATGTGCTTCCTCTTGCACAATTTCTTTATAGGAGGCTCCTCAGGCACGGACTCTGGGAGACCCTCAGAAAGTTGGGGATCACTCATGGCGGTATCCTTAGGGCCTGGCACTCTACTGTCCATGGATAGGTGAGTGTCAGAGGCTCTCGCCGGGGTGGTGGGGGACGGAATGACCGACTCAGGTGACGTAGCTGATGATCTTGTCAGCGCGCTCCGCATGGCCTCGAAGGCAAGTCCTCCTAAGTCCGAGGACCAACCGGCCTCCGAGGCCACGACTGGGGTCCCCCGAGCCGATGCACCGAGTGGGAGACTCGGAACTGACAGCTGTACCGAAGTATCCCCCTCGGGCCTGACCGAAGAGACCAAAGTCTTGAACCCTGTGGACGGAACAGACATGGTCGGAGCCGATGTCGGCACCGATAGACCCAAAGGGGGTATCTGAGCCGGCGCAGGAACATCACTCAGAGTGAAGCATACCGGCTCTGACGACAAGGATGTGCTCGGAGGAGGAATAATCGAAATGGTCATAGGAACTGGCTCCGGAGCAGAGTGGGTCAGAGCCGAGAACAATTTGGCCAACACTGGCGACTGCAGGAGCCTCTGCACTACCCTATCAACATCCAAATCAGAAAGCCTGGAGGATTTGGAGGAGAGCGATGGAGATTGGGATCTCTTGTCTGGTGAACCATGCCTCATGCTGGCTGACCGGCTCCGGATGGGTTCAAGAATAATAGGAGCCAATGCCAATTCAGTTAACACTGATACCTCCTGCGGCCCCGAGGACAGTGGAGCCGAGGAGGTAGAGTCCAAAACAGTAAACTTCTCCGGAGGCTCCGAAGTGGCAGATGGAGCCGGAGACCTTTTCTTAGACTTGGTAGCTTTAGACTTTGCCTGAGTACTAGAAGCCGAATCTATAGCTTCCTCAAATGACGATTTCAGAAGTCCCTTTAATATCAATTTATTTTCTCTCTCCTGGAGCACCCTAGGACTGAATGCGTGGCAAAAGCTAGACAACTCCTGTAAATGGATGGCTCCGAGGCAGTAGACACACACAGTGTGTCCATCCGTAATGGACATTTTATATCCACATTTGGAACATTTCTTAAAGCCAGAAGGCTTATGCTCCTTCTGATCCTTGGACATCTTATAATTAACGCTAGTGAAACACCAAGATGCAACTTACAAAAAGGGCGGGAAAAACCACACAATTTAGAACACCAGAAAAAACGTACTAAGCACTCTGAGAACTTCTAGCTGAAACGGTTCACACACAATTTAGACACACCAGAAAAACAGTACTAGACACACACTAAGAACCTCTAACTGAAACGGTTCTTCTAGGGATTACACAGGAAAAAACACAATGACCAAAGGTTTATCCAACAACAGAGGGGAGGACTAGGTCCTCTAACTAAAATGGGCCTAGCCCGCTGGAACAGTCAGGGATACCAAAATACAACTATCACACTCAAGCACTGAAACACACACACAATTTTAGCGATCAGCAACAAGAATAGCTATTAAAATAGCTTTTGGGTCTGAACTAACAACTTTCTCAAAGAGAAATAGCAAAAAAGAAGGTACTTAGCCATAGTCAAGCGAGACCACGTCCGAGATACACAAGCAGCAAACGAGATCTGGGGATATGGAGCAGTGCACCATGGGATACCCTCTTAGCCCAGCAAATGAGAGACTTTGAGCTAGGAAAAATCGCCAGAGTCGGAGCAGATATTCGGCTCTGAACCCACGGGTAAGAATGTAGGCGAGGTAGAACTCCATAACATCCATTGATTCTGGTAATATAACTTCTGTACTACTGCTAGATCTGTCAAAGGCTTTTGATACAGTATCACACAAAAAACTTCAACAGCTTTCTAATATCAGCTGCATCTCACCTACTTTCCAGTGGTTTAATAGCTACCTTGAAAACAATCAACAATGCGTAAAATGGCAAAATACTCTATGTGAATATCAAGCAAACCAAACTGGGGTATGACAAGGGTCAATAACTGGACCTTTACTCTTCAGAATTTTTACCAACAACCTTCACATTACTATTCCTCCAAGTACTACTATCCAATACGTTGATGATACTACCATAATCTCCACCTCAAATAACCTATAACACCTCTAGCAAATAACACAAAGTACCTCCTCTGCAATCAAAGCCTGGCTAAACAATTCACTACTACTCCTTAATGCCAAAAACAAAGCTTCTCCTCTTTGCAGCAAAACCCCTCTCATCCAACATTCATACTTTCTCCCAAATTAATACAGAAATTGAAAGTGTATCCCATGCTGAACTATTAGGCATTACCATTGACAATAAACTTACTTTTGAACACCATACTTGTAATGTCATTAAGAAATCCACTGCAAATTAGGAACCCTATACAGACAAAACATTTAATTGACAACACAGCCAAAAAAGTTCTCGCCAACTCCTACTTGCTCCCATCCCTCTTATACAGTGCCCCCATTTTCACCAACCTGCACTCATCCCTAAAATACAAGCTCCAATCCTGCTACCATAAAATCACCAAATTTGCAATAGGCAGCTCCTACCACTCACACCACTGCCAAGCAGTAAGAGAATTAAACTGACTGGAATTTTCACATCACCTCAGACTCCTTCAACTGTCCATAGCATGCAAGATAGTCTATAATCCAAACTGGCCTGCTAAGAATACTAAAATGCTACACCCCCACCAGAACCCTCTGCTCGGAAAACAAAACTCATAGGTTCATAGGTGTGTACTAGGCTAATGGCCCTAGGGCCTTTAAAACCCTAGCCAAAGGATTACCCTGGCATCGTGCCACTCGAACCTCTTTCCCAGTGCCTCTGTCGAGTACAGCCACTGGAATGATCCCCGGGGTAAATTTTCTATTTCCCATCCTCTCATCAAGATTTCTCTTGAAGAAGGTCAGCGAGGTGCTCTGCTTGACATGTATGGGAAGTCTATTCCATAGCATGGGCAGTCTCTGGGTTATGAACCTGTCCCTCCAGTATGTTCTGTTGATTATGGTAATGAGGTTGAGGTCTCTGGAGCGTGTGGTACAGAGGGATTGGGATTTCTTTAGATGTAGCATTTCTAACAGAGCTGGGTCAGACATGGCTTTGTAAGTCAAGCAAACATCACCTTCTAAATAGGCGATATGAGACAGAGAATAGTTGGAGTTTTTTTGAGTCTCTCCATATAGGACACATGTTTAAGGCCTAGGATCCTCTCTGTGAGCTACTTATGCAGCCTCTACAGTTGTTGCAGGTGTCTAGTGAGGTACATGCCAAATGGTGCATTGTACCCTCTGACTGGCTTAAGGAGGGAAGAGTAGAGGGAGACAATGACCTCTCTCTTCCTGGATGCAAAACCCTTAGTAATGAGATGTGCCACACAGGACTTTCTGAACACAGCGGCAATGTAGTGACCAAAAGAGAGGTTGCCGTCAACCTGTGTTCCCAGATCTCTTATAATGCCTTCTGTGTTTAGTAGGCTACCATCGATGTGGTAATTTATGGGAACTGGGTTTTCCCAAAGGGGATGACAACACATTTTTTGGTATTGAGCTTAAGGCCATGCTTCTGACACCAGTCACTGGTCTCAGTGAGGCCATTGTGTAGGATGTCAACATCACTTGGGGAGTTAATAATAGCTCCCAACTTGCAATCGTCTGCGAACTTTGTCAGCTGGAATCCCTTAGTGTTGGCCTGGACTTCAGAGAAGTAGATACCAAAACAAG
>NC_056732.1:721714187-721716687 GCF_019279795.1 Protopterus annectens
CAAGGTGGAAACAGTAATCTAACCATATTAGTGATGTAATGACACATATATAAACTTACATACAAGGCAACCATTCAAAACATAGCAGCATAATAACATAGTATTAACGACTATGGTCTCATAAAAATGGAAATAATAATAATAATGCATTGGTTGTTATTTAATACTTCTGGCCTTTAACACTGGTTTAAGGGGCACATGTTCATTTAGCCCCCTTCCCCGATGGGCTCCTAGCCGAAGGATCCATTCTACTTCGGACAACTCAGTCAAGTTGACTCTATCACCACCCCTCAGGCTATGGTGTTGTGTGTGTAGTACCTGAAACAAAAAACAATGTCCTTGATGATTAAGCATGTGTTTTGCTATAGCACTACAGGGATCTGACCTATTAAAGCAGTAAAGATGGTCACGAACCCGCTCACGAAGAGACCTGTTGGTCTTGCCCACATAAAAAACAAAACAAGTTGTACAGTGGGCCACATACACCAAATCCCTGGTGTTGCAATCTGCACAGCATCTCAGTTCCCATAACTTGCCGTCATTGGGATTTCTAAAGAATCTCGAAAGGTCAATGTTGTTACAGTAAGCACAATGATTACATCTCTTGGTTCCAAATTCAACACTCGACCTCCTTGTCTTATTGACCACACATAAATCAGGAAAGCATAACTGCTGTTTTAAATTCCTCATGTTATTAAATACATACTTAGGACAATTTCCAACAATGGCTTTGATGTCATTATCTGCCATCGGTATGTTCCAATTATTAAATAATGCTTCCTGCACTGGTTGTAAATTACCAGCGTATGGAAGCACAATAGGTAGTTGCCCTGCCATTCTATCATTATTATTCACTTTGGCCACCGGCCCAGTCGCAGAGTAATATGGTTTACCCCTATCTTTCCTGAACTTGACTACTCTATCACAAACTGTGTCCAACAAATGTGTCTCATACCCCTCTCTGAAAAGTTATTCTTAAGTATATCAAGTTCTTGATGAAACTTAATATCATCAGAACACAGACGGGATAGTCTCAGTGATTGACCTTTCACTATATTCATAAAGGTTCCAGCATGATGCATACTATCTGGGGCCAAATAGGAAGCTCTATAGCATTCCTTTCTATAAATGGTAGTTTTCAATGTACCTAGCTCCTTATATATGGTCGTATCCAGGAAGTCTACTTTATCCATGGAATAGACCATGGTAAACTTCAGAAAACTATTCAAGCCATTCACATAAAGCAAAAACGCTTCCAATTCTAGGGCAGAGCCGCGCCACAGGAGAAAGAGGTCGTCCACAAACCGTCGATAAAATACGACGTGTGGACAAGATGGTATGACCTCTCTCTCCCAAGCTGCCAACACCAAATTGGCATAGGAATTGGCGCAGCTCGTGCCCATGGCCACCCCAGTCTTTTGTCTGTAGATCTTATCAAGAAAAATGAAAAAATTGTTCTCAAGAACTTATTCTAGTAGCAGAGCTAGAAAATCTGCATCTGCCTCCACAAATGTTTCATACATAATTTTCTTGACCCAGTCAATACCATCCTCCATTTAGACAGATTGTAGCAGGTGAAGGATGGATGACTCAACCAATTTCTATTTATTTAGATCATAGATTAAAATCAATTCTATATCAATTTGATTATGTACTGAAAGATACAGCACATTTCTTAAGAGATTTATATGTATTTGTTAGTACTGTTAGTGATGTGGATACACTATGGTTGGTCACAATGGATGTGACATCACTCTTCACCTGCATTCCAAACGATGTTGGTATTGACTGGGTCAAGAAAATTATGTATGAAACATTTGTGGAGGCAGATGCAGATTTTCTAGCTCTGCTACTAGAATTAGTTCTTGAGAACAATTTTTTCATTTTTCTTGATAAGATCTACAGACAAAAGACTGGGGTGGCCATGGGCACGAGCTGCGCCAATTCCTATGCCAATTTGGTGTTGGCAGCTTGGGAGAGAGAGGTCATACCATCTTGTCCACACGTCGTATTTTATCGACGGTTTGTGACCACCTTCTCCTGTGGCGCTGCCTCTGCCCTAGAATTGGAAGCGTTTTTGCTTTATGTGAATGGCTTGAATAGTTTTCTGAAGTTTACCATGGTCTATTCCATGGAGAAAGTAGACTTCCTGGATACGACCATATATAAGGAGCTAGGTACATTGAAAACTACCATTTATAGAAAGGAATGCTATAGAGCTTCCTATTTGGCCCCAGATAGCATGCATCATGCTGGAACCTTTATGAATATAGTGAAAGGTCAATCACTGAGACTATCCCGTCTGTGTTCTGATGATGTCAAGTTTCACCAAGAACTTGATATACTTAAGAATAACTTTTCAGAGAGGGGCTATGAGCCACATCTGTTGGACACAGTTTGTGATAAAGTAGTCAAGTTCAGGAAAGATAGGGGTAAACCATATTACTTCATGACTGGGGTGGCCAAAGTGAATAATAATGATAGAATGGCAGGGCAACTA
>NC_056732.1:721721687-721906687 GCF_019279795.1 Protopterus annectens
ATCATAGAAATTAGATCTGCGGCCAAGGACATAATTTGAGCTTCAGGGTTAGGCTGAGGCAAGGTTTTAGCTGAGTGATGCTTGGCCTGGCCTGCAGGCTTGGCCTGGCTTGCTGCCTTAGCACGTGTGTAGGCCTTGATAGACATAGACATGGGAGGCCTGGCAGCCCCACGTGCAGGGGTAACCTTATCCACAGCAATGGTCTTGGGCATTTCCTCGGTTACAGTATCCGGAGGAAAATCAATAATTGGCGTCGGTGTGGCCTCCGGTGTCGGAGGTATCGGTAGTGTAGTGTCTTCGGTTCCAAGCGGTGGAATAACCGCCTCAGAGGGAACCGGGCACTCGCGTAAGTTTTGGCGTGGAGGAGGAAAGCGGGCCAAGGAGGTCGGTCCTGGTCTTTCCGTTTTTTAGAAATATGTGTAGCCGGTTGTTCCGACGGCATAATGTAAGCAAACTTTTCGCCAAAAAAGTCTTCAGCGAACTCCGCCCGGCGCCTGAGAGTGCGCTTATTGAAGCGAGTACAGGCGGCACAGGCCGAGACGTCGTGGTCTGGGCCAAGGCAAGGGAGGCAGTAAGAGTGGAAATCCTTATGAGTTATTTGTTTACCACAAGACAAACAATTGTTTACTTTTTCAGTTAATTCTGACATCGGCTGAGGCAAGAAAAGGTCCCCAACGGGGTACTTAGCTTTTTTGATGTCTTCGGTTTCGAAGAATACAGGAGCTGACCGACCGGCACTTGCGAACTGCTTCTGCTTCGGGCACCGCGTGGCAAGAAAGACTGAAGAAGATGGCGTCGGCTGATGCTTACATACTCCAGCTGCTCTGACGTCGGTGAGAAATGCGACATCAGACGACGTTGGACCCAGACTTTGGAATCTGGCCGACCGAGGGCTGCCTGAGGCAGGACAACCCATATGTTATGACTGCAGTCGCATTCTTGAAGGACATCAAATTACTTAGACCAGTGGAAAACTGCACCCACATTTTTTTTCTGCAATTTTCACCTTGCTCTCCACAAAAAATCCACAATTTTTGAAAGAATTTTTAACATTATATTTAGACTAAATAGGATGAAAATAATTACTGCGGTGGTGGTGCTGCGGTAGCGTTGTCGCCTCACAGTAAGACGTTGTCCTGTTCGATTCTCAGCTAGAGCGTCTTCTGTGTGGAGACATGCGTGAATGGGCATACCTTCACCAATGGTTGTGCGTCAGAGCTGGCAACTCGGCACGTAAAAATCTACTGCCAGTCATTAGCGGACCGGAGTTCCGCTGTGGCGACCCCTAACCGGGAAAAGCTGAAAGACACAAGGATGAAAATAATTACATTCAAGCAAACAAGACAAATGATAGCAACAGTTTAACAACATGTTACATTCTATTGTAAGAAAAGACAGTGATTTTTTCAAGTGATTTACCATGTGCCTGGATTCATCATTCAGCCTATATTCTAGAGTACGATCACATAAATCCAGAGTTAAAAAGGGCAATCACAGACTTTTGCAATGTCAAAGGAAATGAAATAGGTGTGACAAGAGGTTAAAGTGTCCCTAGTGACACGGATGAAGCAGTGCCTACTAAATCTTATACTGCATGGCTGAGTTTCCCGTTAGTGTTAATTTAAATATGAAATTGCAAAATAATTGGTTAAAACTGTTGACTATCTTCAAAAAGGAGGAATTTAGTGATTACATGCAAGTTTAAGTGACTTAACTGCATGCTTACAAAATGTAAATAAACATCAATGCATTTAATCATGACAGTTTTCATGAAGAAAGTGCCCTTATTAGTTTCTGGCAATTTATATTCTTTGCATTTACAGGACTTTAGAATTAAAATTTGTTGCTAAATGTATGGTACAGGGGCCACCAGTTCACCAATTGATTTATAAATTATTTTTTTTTAACATACATTCAGAGATGTTTCCACCATAATGCATACAAGATGCATTGTCTGAATAAAACGTCTTAATATGAATGCACTGCACTGCTTGTGAAGTTTAGAGGCCTTGAAGAGGTACTGTACAAAGTTTAGTCTGCACTACATATAAAGAAAACTTAAATGAAAGCACCTCACATGGCAGCACAACTGTCTAGTAACCTCTGTGATTAATATCAGCTGTAGAATATAATGTAGCACACTATTGGAGGACAGTGAAGTTCAGTATTGAAACCTGCAATCTTATCAAAAAGTGCAGAAGTATTTTGAGAATTTCCAGAGATCCTACACAATACTTGCTTGGGCTACACCAACACCACCTAGCAGCAGGTATTCTGAGATGTACTCTACTGGGCCACAAATACTGCTCAAGCATTTTGTCTGCAATGAGAGCTGCTGAAAACATTTAGGGTGGTAGAGTCTCCAGTAGTCAAGGGAATATCTTAGGTGTTGCTCCAAATTAGTGGGTCAACAACAGGGTGGTTAGAAAGGCAAATGAAGGTGCATAAAAGCTTCATATAGCAACCCAAATTCATCTAACATGCAGAACAGAGTTCATACCACTTGCGATACAAATTCCCCCAAACTGAGCCATTACAAATGTTACAAAAAGAGGAAAGGATATTTTTTTCTAAGATACTTCAAAAAATCTTCGTTTATTACCTAGTGGCAGTCATAACTCTTCCTGTCAAGTGAGAGAAATTTTCATGTTAATCAACTGAATTTACAATGAAGTATTATGCCTTAAGGAAGAAAATGAGTTAAGAAATGAGTTCTCCACGGGATAAAGCTTGATTTCATACAAATTTCTTCACTAAGAAATTATAGCAAAGAAGAATCCCCACAAAATAATTACATTCACAGAGGCACGGTTGCTGTTAACATTCTGCAATTAGTTCTACTTCACAATACAAATATGTTCATTAACTGCATTTACCTAAGCACGTTTCAATTACCTTTTTTCAAAGGGCTCAAAACCAAACTGCAAATAAATGTAGATAAAAACACAAATATGAAAGTTAAAATTTTATAAAATCAATATACATATCTAGCAGACCAAGAACACAGATTTAAGCACGTTTAAAGTTAAGGTTACTGTTTATGACTGAATGCGTTTACATTACTAAACAGTGCACAAACTGAATTGTGGATCTTGATACAAAATGTTCATAACATAATACAAAAAAAAAAAAAAAAAAAAAAAAAAACGGGGAGAAAGTCGCATGTTAAACGCATTAGTAAAACTGATAAAATGTGATAAAGAAATAAAAACCTTTTAATGACTACTTGAGTAACTAAGGTAGCTGAAAGAAGTCAACAATATTTTTTAACTTCGACTTTAGGGCCTCAGTTCTGAATATTTGAAGGAAGATACTTTCAAATTACAGGAGCAGTAGTAGTATCCCTGTCACCAGCCTTTAAGGGCACTGATTGATGAAGGCAACCAGAAGATTTGATGGTCAGCACTAGATGTAAGCAAGTTTACATCTCCAAAGGATTCAAGAAGCACAATTTTACTTGGCAGCACAAATCCGTAAACACTAAAGCTCAAGACCAGACCTTTTTAAGCAGTAAACAAGTGAACAGTAGTAGATATCTGTTCACTGCAAGCAGCAGCCAACCTATACAGACAATTTCTAAGCCACCTAGAAGACGTGATTTTTCTTTCTTTGATTCTCCACCCAAAGGTGGCAATCAGTTACTTATTTTTCTTTTCTTCAATCTTGGGGTCCCCAAACAAAACTTTTTTCCTCCAGACCTAATTTAGTATTCACTGGAGGTATCCCGTGCACAATCCTACTGTTGTGCAAGGACAGAATTTTTGGATTACGCCCTCCCGCTAGTCGTACTTCATACACAGTAACATCTTGTGATGTTAACTGCAAAGTACTGCAGATTTGTGATGCAACCTCAGATGTACATTTTACAATAGGGTACAGTTTACCTCATCGCTGAGGGGCTAAGGTACCCACAGAACCCTGTGATGTCAGTTCAGCACTTATGTACAGCACAAACCACCTCTCACTCAGTACTAGGAGAGTCAGGAATGGGAAACTGGAAGCTTGCGACTATGGCTATGGATAGTAAGGTGCAAGCAGTGAAAACGTTTTTGGTCCCTTTGATCTTATATACAGGTCAGGCATATATATTTTTATCAACCACAGCAGAATTTGTGGATAGTAATTAATGAAGAGTTGAAGCAATCTATTCTGGACAGGAAGGCAGCAAGAGTAATGCGGGATAAACTGATTCTCCACATAGGGCAATGTGATTTAGGGTTACCTAATTTGGAGTAATTCACAGTTAAGGCTCATGTACACTAAGTTACAAATCAAAGGGGGAAAGGATGATTATGATGACGATTTTCATAAAGAAGCAGAAAGTATTCCAAGAGCTAAGACAGCATGGAACTGGAGAAAGGAGACTTTTCTAATAGGGATTTTAGCATGTACCATTACAGAAAATAGGCAAAAGGATGCTGGGATTTGCTGGAGAAAAAAAAAAACAAAACAAAAATAAGGTACTGGGAGTAAATAACTCTGAAGGGAATGATAACAGTAGTACGAGGCTAAGCAAAAGTCTGAAATGCAGGTCAGAAACCATCTTATGTATCAAGAATTGATGAGTAGAGGCAAAGAAAAAGGGAGAGGGGGGTGTCAAGTTAAATGCCGGCTTTGGTGAAGTTTTTAGTTACACCTACAGGTCTTAGTGTTTAAAAAGTGATAGCTAGTACATATAAATACTGCATGACATCTATAATAAAGGATTTTATAATTGGAAAAAAAGAGAACAGAAAGGCAACAATTACAAAGGAATAATAGGAAGAAATCTATAAGGCTCTCAAGCTAGCAGCAAAGTCCACAAGGTTTAGTATTCTGCACAAGAGTGTTTTCATAAGTATTTTTATAACCAAAGTAGGCTTCAGAGGCTTTTCCACACACTGTAAATGTTGGAGGTGAAATGGGGAAGACAGAGGTAACTGGGAACATATTTTCTGAAAATATAAAGTTGGCAGATTTTACAGTTTACCTACAGTGAGTACTTTAAAGGAAATGTTAGAGGAGCAAATGACTGTAACTAAGGAAATAATTCCTTTGAGCTGGGATATAGGATCTGAATTAACTAAACATGGTATAGCCTGATTAAGATTAAGGTTACTGGCTGCCAAAAAAACAATTATAAAACAGAAATCAAAATCAAAACCAAGTGGAATGGAAGTTCCAAATGCTGCAAAGGAAAGAAAATAACTGGAGGTAGGATCTTTAGAAACACGAAGGAGCACATTTTATAGAAATAAATGGAATTTGTGGGAACAATACATGCAAAATAATGCTCAGTAAGAGTAAGGTTTAGGAAAATGTAGGTATTAAGCAATTTATGTAATGCTGCAGATGTCAAGACTTACATATTTATGCTCCACGACAACAATGCACACCAGTAGTACATGTAAACTCATGCTCCATTTTAAAATAAGATGATTTTGTAGGATGTTTAACAAAATATACTGCTAAGCCATAGTTCATTTATGCAGAATCCTGTCTTCTTACACCATAGTGTTGCTATATGTAATTAGACTTAGCAGTGACCTGTTAACTTGATGTCCACACGTGACAAGTTGGCTGGGATAGTGTCTGTTGTGCTATCTAGATCCACAGACAAATATACTGCACATTTAACATTTATACATCACTTCCTTTGACTGCAGTTATCTGCCTATTTAAATGAGCCACTGTATGTCTATGTTGTTCTTGCTATATGGAGCGAATGGAGCTCAAATTACTGTACAGTCCCGTTCTGTATTTGATATTAAATTATTATATTGTGCACAATGTGGTTTAGGGGCGCAGAAGGTATCATGCTCTCACTGCAAACTGCATTACACATTCATTCTGAGTCCGCTAGTATTGGACTTTCCTCTTTTTTCTGGTGTTGGCCAGCACAAAGTCATTGTGTTTTACAAATTAGGTATAAGAATTTTGCAGTATTTTGATTGGAGTTCTTATTCTGTACATTTTACCAAGCAGACATGTTTCACAATATATTTAGAAAATGTAATTATACTACTGGTTTATGGTACTTAAGTTTGATTCTGTCTGGTTTATAATTACATTTGAATATTCAATTATTTCAAATTTTTGAAGAGTGAAGGAGTGAACTACAAAAAAAAAACATCAATAAAGGGAGAAATCTGGGAGTTACCATGAGCCTAGAAACAAAAAAGTGGAATTTATTCACCATTTATGCTTTTACAAGAAACCAAGCCTCACTGAAAACTACAGATGCTCAGGTTTGTGAAGAAAGAAGTGACCAGACAAGGGCTAGATTTCACTTAACTAGAACCTAAACCATAATGTATGCAGAACCACTGGAATCAAAACTACATAGTTCAAGAAGTTAACTGTGGAAACGGAAGTGCACAAAATAAAATGCAAAGAAAATAATAAATAAAACTGAAGCATATAGTAAAAATGTGCACTGTAATTAAAGGCTCTGAGGAACAGCAGGAAGACAAAAAGTTATATGACACTAGTATCAAAGATAAAGAACAAGACCAGCCAACACAGCTCAAAGCAATAAACCAACACAGCTCAAAGTAATAAAAAACACTTTAATATCCCAAGAAAAATGTGCTTCATCAGACCAAAATGTACAAAATCAAATGACATTTATATAGCAACCAATCATTAAGACCAACTAATAAGCTGTTTTTTATTAGTCTTAATGACTGGTTGCTAGATGTCATTTGATTTTGTACATTTTGGACTGATTAAGCGCCTTGCTCTTGGGTGTGAAAGTGTTTAGCATGTGTTTATATGTATATTAAAGGTGATTTTATTACTTTGAACTGTATTGGCTGGTCTTGTTCTTTATCTTCAGAATTTTGTTTTTTGTGACAGACCTGCCTTTATTCATGTTGCTGCTATTTTATCTACTGCTGCAGTTACAGCCTTTTGTAATAGATGTAGCTGTAAGAGGAAAAAAGTTCAATCTCTAAACATCCAGAGAAACTGAAATAGAATAATTTAGCAAATATATGTCAAAGAAAGCGTTTTAAAATAATCTGCATTTCTATTAAAAATCTAAAGAGCTAATCATACAAAATCTGAAACTAGAGAGAGAGAGACTGCATTCAGATAATCATAAGGATAATCAGTCAGAATGGCAAGAAATTGATGGTGTAATGATGAATGTTGTTAGTGCATACGATCTGCAAGTTTCGTATGAGATGGATGAGAAAGAAAAATTTTGGAGCGAGTTGGATGTAGTGGTGGTGAGTGTACCCAAGGGTGAAAGACTGGTGATTGGAGCAGATTTCAATGGTCATACGAAAGGAAAGGCGAAAGGAACAGAGGGGATGAGAAAGTGATGGGCAGGTATGGTGTTAAGGAGAGGAATGCAGAAGGTCAGACGGTAGTAGATTTTGCGAAAAGGATGGATATGGCTGTGGTGAATATGTATTTTAAGAAGAGGGAGGAGCATAGGGTGACGTACAAGAGTGGAGGAAGATGCACTCAGGTGGATTATATCCTATGCAGGAGGGCCAGTCTGAAGGAGACTGGAGACTGTAAAGTGGTGAGAGGGGAAAGTGTAGTTAGGCAGCATAGAATGGTGGTCTGTAGGATGACGTTGGTGATCAAGAAGAGGAGGGCATGTGTGAGAGCAGTGCCAAGGATCAAATGGTGATAGTTGAAAAAGGGTGATTGTGAGGTGGAGTTGAGGTGGAGTTCAGGGAAGAGTTAAAACAGGCACTGGGGGGCAGTGAAGAGTTACCAAGTAGCTGGGTAACTACAGCAGAGATGCTAAGGGAGACGGCTAAAAAGGTGCTTGGTGTGACATCTGGACAAAGAAAGGAGGACAAGGAGACCTGGTGGTGGAATGAGGAAGTACAGGAGAGTATACAAAGGAAGAGGCTGGCGAAGAAGAAGTGGGATTGTCAGAGAGATGAAGAAAGTAGACAGGAGTATAAGGCTAAGGATAAGGCATATGGAGAGTTGTATAAAAGGTTGGACACTAAAGAGGGAGAAAAGGACCTGTACCGATTGGCTAGATAGAGGGACCCAGCTGGGAAAGATGTGCAGCAGGTAAGGGTGATAAAAGATAGTGAGGGTAACGTACTCACAAGTGAGGAGAGTGTGTTGAGCA
Source organism: Protopterus annectens (assembly GCF_019279795.1). Classification (NCBI taxonomy): domain Eukaryota; kingdom Metazoa; phylum Chordata; order Ceratodontiformes; family Protopteridae; genus Protopterus; species Protopterus annectens. Next base: position 721,729,771 of record NC_056732.1, read on the forward strand.
GATGGAAAGAGTACTTTGAGGGGCTGATGAATTAAGAGAATGAGAGAGAGAAGGTTGGATTATGTGGGGATAGTGAATCAGAAAGTGAAACAGATTAGCAAGGAGGAAGTATGGATAGCTATGAAGAGGATGAAGAATGGAAAGGCTTTTGGTCCAGATGACATACCAGTGGAAGCATGGAAGTGCTAGGCGAAATGGCAGTGGAGTTTTTAACCAGATTCTTTAATGAAATCTTGGAAAGTCAGAGGATGCCTGAGGAGTGGAGAAAAACTGTTTTGGTACCTATTTTTAAGAATAAGGGTGATGTGCAGAGCTGTAGTAACTACAGAGGGATAAAAATGATCAGCCACAGCTTGAAGTTATGGGAAAGAGTAGTGGAAGCTAGGTGATTATTAGTGATCAGCAGTATGGGTTCATGCCAGGAAACAGCACTGCAGATGCGATGTTCGCTCAGAGTGCTGATGGAGAAATATTGAGAAGGTCAGAAGGAGTTGCAATGCGTCTTTGTGGACTTGGAGAAAGCATATGATAGGGTGCCTAAAGAGGAGTTGTGGTATTGTATGAGGAAGTCAGGAGTGGCAGAGAAGTATGTAAGAGTGGTAAAGGATATGTACGAGGGTAGTGCGACAGTGGTGAAGTCTGCAGTGGGAGTGACAGATGCGTTTAAGGTGGAAGTGTGATTACATCAAGGATCAGCTCTGAGATCTTTCTTAATTGCAGTGGTGATGGACAGGTTGACAAACTAGATGAGACAGGAGGCCCCATGGACTATGATGTTTGTAGATGACACTGATCTGTAGTGAGAGTAGGGACCAGGTTGATTAGACCCTGGAGAGGTGGAGATATGCTCTGGAGAGGAGAGAAATGAAGGTCAGCAGGACTAAGACAGAATATGTGTGTGTGAATGCGAGGTAGGATAGAGGAATGGTGAGGATGCAGGGTGTAGACTTGGCAAAGGTGGATGAGTTTAAGTACTTGGGATCAACAGTTCAGAGAAATGGTGAGTGTGGAAGAGAGGTGAAGTAGAGAGTATAGGCAGGGTGGAATGGGTGGAGAAGAGTGTCAGGAGTGACTTGTGACAGACTGGTACCAGCAAGAGTGAAAGGAAAGGTCTACAAGAGGGTAGTGAGACCAGCTATGTTGTATGGGTTGGAGACGGTGGCACTGACAAAAAGGCAGGAGTCAAAGCTGGAAGTGGCAGAGTTAAAGATGTTAGGATTTGCACTGGGTGTGACAAGGATGGACAGGATTAGGAATCAGTATATTAGAGGGCCAGCTCAAGTTGGACTGTTTGGAGACAAAGTCAGAGAGGCGAGATTACATTGGTTTGGACATGTGCTGAGGCGGGATGCTGGGTATACTGGGAAAAGGATGCTAAGGATGGAGCTGCCAGGTAAGAGGAAAAGAGGAAGGCCTAAGATAAGGTTTATGGATGTGGTGAGAGAAGACATGCAGGTGGTTGGTGTGACAGAGCAATATGCAGAGGACAGGAAGAAATGGAAACAGATGATCTGCTGTGATGACCCCTAATGGGAACAGCCGAAAGAGAAGATGAGTCAGAATGGCAAGAGAAAACTCAGAATAAAGAACTGGAATTAAACTAGACATGGAAACTAGTGCAAAAGTTTGTCAGAAAATACTAAGGATATTTGGATTGAAAGGCACTGAAACTAAAGCAGAATTTACATCATGGAATTGTGCAGGAAATCAAGTAATGTTACTAGGTCACATACCACTGAGATGTGAATACTACAACAAAATGCAAGACATTCTCACAAGTAGTGGAACTGGATCAGGAAGCTAATTCAAAGGAATCTAGATATGGTTCTAGTAATATATGGTCCAAGTAAATTACTGGCAGCTCTCAGGAGAGGACATGAGTAGAAATTAAAATGAGTGGAAAGCTCAGGTGTCATTAAGAAACAGACTGAGGGAACAGAGTGGGTGAACAGTATGGCCATAGTTTTAAAGCAGTACAAGCAAGAGATCAGAAATCATGCTTACAGTTCAGGATATTGTTTCAACTACATCAAATGCCAAGGTCTTTTCTGTATTAAATGCAAAACATGTACTAACCATAATAATAGATCTGTGCTGTCTGCTTCCATCCATTCCTCAACAGACGGGTCTTCGGATGGGTATCGGATGTGACTTTGGCCACTCTCAAGATTTGGATCCAGTGAAAATTACCTCGGATCAAGTTTGCCCACAAAACGAGAGAAAGAAAAATTTCCCCATACTTCACCATTATAGCAGTACATACGTCATCAAGGGGTACCCTGGAGAGGAAGGCTCTAGAAGAAACTACAGCTCTTATGGAGGGAGCCTTAGAAGATTTGGATAAGAACAAATTATTTTTCTTTGTAAACATGGGGAATGCAGTCCAAAAGCAAATGGGAGAGCATGACTTTGGACACTCCCTAACCCACCTTGTCTGGAAAAAGAGAAATTACTGATCAGTCTTTCTGAATGTCTTAGTTCTATGCAAATAAAAATATAACTGATGGTGTACATCCAGCAAGTGTAGTATCTATTCATTCTTACTGGAGAAATTTGGAAAGACTACTGGAATGTTGATTAACTAATTGAGTTATGATTCAGAAGTCACTTTAGGTAGATAAGATGGAATGGTTCTTAAAGGACACTATCGTTGTGGAAGATGACATAAGGGAATTTTGAAGACAATGTGTAGAGCTCTAAAATTCTCCTGGCCACCAGAGTACTGTTTTCTATGACAAAAAACTTCAAATCAACTTTGGCCACAAAGGGAGGGATTAAATCCTGCAACAGAGCAGTAATGTACCAAGGAAGAACAGTCTCCCAGAGCAAAGGGCAAAGAAGAAAGGTACCTCTGAGAAAGGCTTTTGAAAGGCCAATTGATGCAATGGGAACATTATCTTTCCTGATATGAAAGGAAGATACAGTGGCACTCAACTTTTGATAGTGGAGTAGCTGGTTTTGTCATGAAAGGGAGACACTAGGAACTCCAGTATGTTTTTTTGGAGACCTAGATAGAAAACCTTTTACACTTACTTTTAGATCTTCCTGGTGGAACGTCTCGGAGAAGAGGTTAAAATATGGATGACTGAGGTTGAAAATCTGGACTGCCTGGTCAATCAATCATAGGGATTGCAGAAACCATGCATTTATAGTTGGATTACCTGGGTGAGGAGATTCCAAGGGGTGAGATAGAAGACTTGCAGCAGAGTCGAACAGCAAGGGAGGGTGCACTACATGAGGCCAGAGGAAGACAAGCCACAGCTGTCAAGCCCAATAAGGGTCTATGAGGATTACTGTGGCCTTTTCTTGCTAAAGTTTTCTGCAAGAATTTGGGTATTACATGGGTCGGAGGAAAGAGCAAAGGAATCTAAAAGGCCAAATGTGGATCAGAGCGTCCCTTGGTAACTCCCCCTCTCAGAAATCAGAGCAAAGTATCTGTTGCATTTAGTGTTGTGGAAGGATGCAAAAAGGTTGATGCAAGGTCGACCCCAACACCTGAATATGCACTGTGCTACTTCTAGATGGAGGGACCACTCATGAAGGAAGACAGACCTGCTCAACCTGTCCACTAAAAGACTCATTTCCCTGCGGTGGTGGTGCTGCGGTAGCGTTGTCGCCTGACAGTAAGACGCTGTCCGGTTCAATTCTCAGTTACAGTGACTTCTGCGTGGAGAGGTGTGAATGGGCATACCTTCGTTGAAGGTTGTGCATCAGAGCTGGTAACTCGGTATGTAAAATTCAACTACCAATCATTAGCGGACCGGAGTTCCGCTGTGGTGACCCCTAACCGGGAAAAGCCGAAAGACACAAACAAATGCTTAGCTATCAGAAAGTGGTGAGAACACATCAACCATTGCCCCAATCTCATGGCATGTCATCAGAAATAGTAAGATCATGTTCCTCAGTGTACCAAACCACTAACATGTTATATGGATCGATATCACACTCGAGGGGAGAGGGTGCTGAAAAGCTTGCAGTGCTAGGAGGACTGCTCTCATCTCTAGAATGCTGATGTAAAAATTGTCCTCCGTCACAGACTGCATGCCCTAGATGGTCTTTGCAAAGAATGCCCCACCACAGGTGAGAAGCATCCATGGTCACTGTGGCCTGGGGGGAGGTAGAAAGTACAGCTGTGTAACATCTTATTAGTACATCTTACTGTAACAGTAGATGTCCTTCTCTTTACTGTTGCAGTATTCTTTACAATAGGGATCCGCTGCCAAAGGCAATCCGACGTCCAGCCAATATACCAAAGAATTTAGGTTGATTTAAGTTACGCAATACATCACATGTATGCTCCTCGTGTAACATAGGGCATAAAGGTGACATCTGGATGTACCATCCTCAGAACTGAGAGCCTCACTAGGAATGCCAGTCCAAAGAGAAAAAAGAGGTTAGCAACACATCCAAAAGGGAAAAGGACCAGGGAGAGGACGGCGGGACCAAATAATGCAACAGTGAAGAGAAGGAGATCTACCATTGTGGTAAGATCTTACACAAATGTACTATGTCCTTCCATTTCAATACTGCAGTACTCATTACAATATGGAGACTGCAAAAGCTCAGGAAGGAGAGAGGGGGGAGGAGGATGGACCAGCAGAGCTCTCTAGGAACCCATGAAGAATGGCCCTAGCAAAGCCAGCTCTATCTCTGGATATCCCATCCAAATTATAGTGCTTGGTAAATGTATGCAGAGAAGTCCAGGTAGCTGCCTCAAGAATAGAGTTAGTATCCAAACCCCTGAAAAACACCAGAAGAAGCCACAGCTCTAGTAGAATGAGCCATAACAAAAGAAAGGTTCTTACCATGAAATTGAGAGAGAGATGGCTTTAGGAATCCAAGAAGAAATATTTTGCTTGGACACAGCCAATCCTAAAGACCTAGGATGAAAAGAAACAAAATGCTGATCAGATTTATGAAAAAAGTCTTAGACTTATTCAAAGGAAATCTGAGTTGTCTATGTACATCCAATGTGTACAGCACCATCTCACTGGCAGATTGCACACAAGGGAAAAAGTGGACAAATAAATAGACTGATTAAGGGACAACTTATTCATCACCTTGGGCATAAAAGGATTATTATGAAGAGACACCTTGTCTTTATGAAACACCAAAAGAGGAGGACAAGCCATAAGGGCTTAAAGCTCACACTTATCTGGCAGAAGTAGGGGCTAACAAAAGTACAGTCCTCAAAAGCAATGCTGCAAGGAAGCTGAAGTTGCAGGCTCAAAAGGAGCCGGAGTCAACTTTTATAAAACAAAATTAAGATCTCAGGGAGGTGGAACAGGCTTCCTGATAGGCCTAATATGAAGGACGTCTTGTTAGCTTCAAATCTAGAAGCTAAATGAGGTAAAGGCAGACAAGCAGAAATAGCTGATAAGTTGAGTGTTAACAGATGGAGTCAACCCAGCAATGAGCAGTTCGCACTGATAACAGAGAGCCAAAGGAACATCCACAGAAAGTGGATCCAGGTTATGAGAAAGACACCAAACAGAAAACCTCTTCCATTTGGATAAGTAGGATTTTCTAGTTTCTGGTTTCCTGGCCTCCTGCAGTACCCTAAGAATGTCCTCAGAAAAAAAGGTGTCTATATAGACTCAAACTCCTATCACTCACATTTTTAGGGGAAAAGTGAACAAATAGGGATGGATGACAGTGCCCTTGTCTTGTGCCAGTAGGTCTACCCTGTGAGGTAACATGTGATTGACCTTGGCTAAATGCAGACCTTGGCTAAATGCAGAAGAGGGAACCAATGCTCTCATGGCTAAAAGGGAGTCACCAACAAGATTTTGGGATAATCCTGTTTTTTGAAAGAGACATTTGGAATGAGGGGAAGGGGAGGGAAAGCATAAAGAAAAATGATGCTATGTACTCACCATATCATTCCATGTTTGTTGTCCATCTCGCCATTCATTCTTACTTGAATGGGTTCGGAGCCAATCCTCGGCTCCGCCTTGGCCAAAAACACAGCTGGAAGTCTCAAACTTGGCTCGTGGCAGGTAGTATCCCATGATGTAGTGGTGCAACTCTCCAGATCTTGTTTGCTGCTAACTTACTAATGAGTAATTTAAGTATATATATATATATATATATATATATATATATATATATACATACATATATACATATATATATATACATACATATATACATATATACATATATATACATACATATATACATATATATACATACATATATACATACATACATATATAATACATATATACATACATATATATATATATATATATATATATATATATATATATATATATATATACACACACACACACATATATACATACATACAGATAAATATAGATATATAGGATCCCAAAAACAGGAGAAACAAACTGAGTCAAGGAACTCCTGAAAGGAGGAACGATAACCACCAGGTCCTCTAGGAGTGTTTGGATGGGGGAAGGAGGGAGGGGTTATAAGAATGAATGGCAAGATGGACAACAAACATGAAACATTATGGTGAGTACATACCTTTTTTATGTTATGTTGCCTTATCTCACCTTCATTCTTACTTGAATGGGACAGCATCCCTAGCACCTTTTCCACATGTGGCTCACAAGAGTATACCTTTGAGCACAGTGGAACCAAAAAAGAGGCCCTGTCCCTGGAGGCCAAATCCATTTTGTAATGAGTGATAAACGTATGAGGATTGGCCCACGTAGCTGCAGCACAAATGCTATCCAAAGAAATGCTGGCCTGAAAGGCAGATGACGTAGCTAGTGCTCTAGCTGAATGATCCCTGACTTGGAATGGTAGTTCTCTATTATTGGAGATGTAGATAAAGGTGATACAATTTGAGAGTCAACTAGAAAGGGTAACTTTAGAAACTGGCATACCCTTTTTTGCTTCAGAGAAGGAGATGAATAATTGGTCAGATTCCCTGAAATCCTTAGTTCTATGCAAATAGAATCCGAGTTGTCTATGCACATCCAACTAATGAGTCTATATTCTTCCTTGTTGCTATGGCTGGGAAAGAACACCGGAAGCTCAATGGATTGATTGATACTGGCTGGAGAGCAAACCTTGGGTACAAAGGATGGATTAGTTCATAATGATACAGTGCCCTTGTGAAAAATCAGATATGGTGGTTTGACAGAAAGCGCTTGCAATGCTGAGTCCCTTCTGGCAGATGTCACGGCTACTAGAAAGATGGACTTCCAGGAAAGAAATCTGAGGTTACAAGATGAAGGCTCAAATGGTGCCAGTGTAAGAGGAGGAAGTGGTTCCTTAAAGGGAGGTCTCAATAAGGAAGCGCCTTTCAAAAACGCTTTACACAATCTGTGCAACATTAAATTAGAAGAATGGTTACCAATGTGGAAATTTGAAATTGCAGCCAGCTGGTCTCTAATGGTTGCTGCAGCTGAACCTTGTTGAAAGAGTTCCGCCAGGAATTCTAGAATGGATTGAATGGGTGCAGAAAAAGGGTCAATGTTTCTATTTTGTGCCCAGTGAGAAAATCTTTTCCACTTGTTAGAATATTGTGTTCTAGTAAAAACTTTATGACAAGACATCTGTATGTGTTTAAATGTTGGAGTGAAAATTTGAAGCCTGACTAAGGTGGGAAGTGGAGCAGCCATGCCGTCAAGTTGAGGGTGTGGAGAGAATGATGAAGTGTTAGCGGGTCTGGAACTGGGTCCAGAGTCAAAGGCTTCCCCTGAAGATGAGCCCCAAGGAAGGGAAACCAAATCTGATACGGCCAATATGGGGCAATGAGAATCATCCTGCTTCCCAAGAAATTTGTTTTCTGGATGACTTTGCATATGAGGGGAAATGGAGGAAAGGCATAAAGAAGTCCTGAGGACCAATTATGTACAAGTGCATCTCTCAGTGTCTTCCCCGGTGGGGGAATTAGGGTAAAGTAGCTGCACTTGGCATTCATGGGAGTGGCGAAAAAATCGCAGCAAGGCTGACCCCATTTCCGGAAGATCTTTTCCGCTACATTCTGGTTCAGAGACCACTTGTGAGGCATCAATACTGCCCTGCTCAGCTTGTCTGCCATCATGTTGGACTTCCCCGGGATTGCTACTAGAAAGCGCTGGGATGAAATTGCTCATTGCCAAACTCTCAGGGCCTCGTGACAAAGAGAATAAGATTTGGTCCCCCCCTGCTTGTTTATGTACCAATTCACAGATATATTGTCTAACTATATAACAATCATCCCTAGAGGAAGAGAGTTGTGGAGTGCTTGCAACACCAGAAGCACTGCTCTCATCTCTAGGACATTTATGTGCAAGTGGGCCTCATGTTCCTGCCATATACCTTGAACCATTCTTCCCAGATAATGCCCCCCACCCTATCTGGGAAGCGTCCGTGGTCACTGTAGCAACAGGTTGTCGTGGAACAAAGGGTCTCCCGATGGTCACATGGTTGGACTGGATCCACCACCGTAGGTCCTTTTTTGCATGACTCCATTATTCTGAGGAAGTGGGACAGAGGGAGCTCTTGAAGTGAGAATTGGGAGACCAAAAGCCATTGAAGGAGCCTCATGTGCATTCTGGTGAGATGAACTAGTATTATGGTGGAAGCCATTGTTCCTAGGAGTTTCAGAACTACTTTTGCCTTTACCTTGTCCTTGGGAAGAAGGTGAAGTACTTGCTGCCTGAGGACTGAAATTCTGTCGGCTGGAAGACATGCCATCAAGGAAACCGTGTCTAGATCTGCGCCTATAAAGGCAATATATTGACAGGGCAACAAGGCAGACTTTTGTAAGTTGACTGTTATGCCTGAGCACAAATTTCCAAAGTCACATCCCTGGCTTGCTGGAGTAGATGCTTGTTGGTGGCAGTTAGGAGCCAGTCATCCAGATATGGAAACACTTGGAATCCTGGACACTTCAACTGAGCTGTGACTACTGCCATGCATTTGGTGAACAATCTGGGGGCTGTAGTGAGACCAAAGGTCAGAGCTCGGAACTGACAATGACTGGCTCCCAGCCAGAAGCATAAATGACTCCTCTATGCTCTGTCCATTTTTATGTGGTAGTACAGATCTTGGAGGTCTATCGAGCAAGTCCAATCGTCTTTCCCTAAAAAGGGAAGTAGTATTGACTGCAGTGTCACCATTCAGAACTTTGACTTTTTGACAGATTTGTTTAACTTTCTTAGGTCTAATATAGGTCTCCAGTCCCCTGTTCTTTTTGGCACCAGAAAGAATCTTGAGTAAGTTCCGAATCCGGTTTAGTCTGCAGGGACTTCTTGGATGACTCTTGTCTAGCAACGTTCGGATTTCTACAGTTGCTTGCTCCCTTAGATTGGGTGGAACATCCAGGATTGTTCTGATTTGTGGGACAGGGTAGCAAAAGGGAATGAATATCCTCTGGATATTATTCTTAGTAACCACTTGTCTTGTGATATTTTGCCAGACTTCTGGGTACAAAGACAAACGTCCCCAGACTGCCTCCAGAGTAGAGCAGGTGGGCCTCCTTTCAGGAGTGCTGATAGGAACATCTGCAAAAGGAATCATGGTCACCCTGGTTTTGCAGACCCCCTCTGCCTCTAGGACGACAGCTACCATTGTTATCTCTCCCTCTGCCCCTGGGGAAGGATTCACCTTGTGCATCTTGGAAAGCTCCCTGGGATCTTTTGAACCACATTTTCCCACTCTTCTGACCTTTAGGGTAAGGTCTTGAAGGTACGGAAAAATGTACTCCAACAGCAGACAGTTTTCCCTTCCTGCTCGCATCTGGTGAGTGTGTCCTTTACTTTGGGTCTAAAGAGTGAAGAACCATTAAAGGGGCCCCTAGTAAATGTAGACTTAAAAGGTTCCGCAAAAATTGCACAAGCACATCCAGGAAGGTCTCCTCAGGGAAACTTCTGAACTCACTGCCCTGCTCGCTCCATCCGCTGCGCAAGATATCAGCCTCATGGAGGAAATGACGATATAATTTAAGGTGGATAGCTGGGAAGAGACCTTTTCATTCACCCCCGCAGCTAATGTACCTTGTAGAGTACTTCCTAGCTCTTTCAGGAGCTCTCTTTGTAGCCTTGTAAAGTGAGTTAGGTAGTTCAGCAATTGAAGTGTAAAAGTCACAGACGAAAAGACACGCTTCCCATATCTGTCCATCATTCAAGAATCTTTGCTCGGAGGATGAACAGATGAGGATGTCACCGAGAGTTCCTTCTCGCTGGCTGCTGCCACCACTACAGCATCTACAGGTACACCCTTTGTGAGAAAATCCTTTATGGTAGGGGCTGACAAAAACTTGTTTGGCCGCCGAGGGACTGATTCCATAGTGTCAGGTGACTCCCAAGCCTTTCGACTGACCAAGTCCATTAGTTCATGGCAGAGAAACTAAGGAGGCTGAAGGTTGAGATCCAAAGGCCTTCAGGTACACAGACTCATCAGAAGGGGTGATTGTTTTCCAGCCACCTCTCTGCTTTAGGATCTCTAGGATATCTGCAAATAAGATATCAAAGGATGACAGTGGGGACACTTCTGACTCATCGAGGTCAGTATCTGAAGTGACCAACTCATCAGGGGAGTCTATATGCTTCTTCTTGCAAGTTCGCTTCCAAGAAGGCTCGTCAGAAGGGTATTCTGGGGAGGCCTCGGAAGAGAGGGGTTCACCCAGTGGGGGATCCTGAGGCTCTGTATTTCTGCTATCTTGTGAATGGGGTGGTGCCGAAACAGTAGCCGGTGCCTTAGGGGGACAAATACCAGTATACTTATGTAGAGCTGTAGAGGGAGACAGCACACTCCTTATCAGCTCGAAAGCAAACCCCACTACTTCCAAAGATGTTCCCATCTCTGAGGAGATAGAGGACACCCCCTGACCTAAGGAGACTGGCTCCGAGGTTGACGTGTGAGCAGAGCTCACCCAAGCCGATGCTCCAAGGGGTAGACTTGTAACCGAAGTTCGGGCCCAAATTTCCCCCTCAGGGCCGACTGGAGAACCCTAGCTCCCAGACACTCTGGATGGCACTGAAAGAGTCAGAGCAGATGTCGGCTCTGTGATCACCGAAGGGGGTCCAAGAGCTGGTGTTTCTACAGTAAGTGGTACCAGGCACTCTGGCTCAGAGGATCCAGCTTGGTTCGTAGGAGGAATGGTTTTGGAATGCTGCGAGACCGGATGTGTCGGAGACTAAAACAATTTGGCTAGCACCGGTGACTTCAGGAGCCTGCGCACCACCCATTCCATGTCATCATCAGATAGGCTCCTAGTGGACCTGTAGGATAGAGAAGGAGAATGACACCTCTCCAAAATGGGAGATCTCAGAGTAGGGGAGACCGGTGGAATGTCAATGGACCGGCTCCAAGACATGGTATCTTGTGGCTCAGAAGACCTTGGGGCTGAAGAACCAGGCTTGTCAAGGATAACCTCCGTCAGTTCAGAGGGCTGTGGTGCCAAGGAGGTAGATGTCTTAAAAAGTTTAGACAATTTTTTTTGGAGGCTCCAACTGAGCAGAAGAAACTGGTGATGGTCGTTTGGAAGGTTTGCCCCTCTTTGAAGAGGAGTATGAAGAAGCACTCTGTACAGCTTCCTCAAAGGTTGGCTTTAAGAGCCCCTTGAGAATCAATTTGTTTCTCCTCTCCTGTAACACTCGCGCACTAAAGGAGTGACAGAAAGTACAGTCCTCCTGTAAATGAATAGCCCCTAGACAGTATACACAAATGACAGTCATTAATTGACATTTTTTTGTGTACACATGACTTTTTAAAGACTGAAGGCTTATGCTCTCTCTCTCTAGAGTCTTTAGACATGATAGAAGAGAGTATCCAAAATAAATGACAAAGGTAACCTTTCAGAACTGTGGTATACAACACATGCTAAACTAAACACAGCACACCTCTAAGTAAAGGTAAAGTAGAAACTCTGACAAAAAGAGTAGCACACTCTAATCTAATAAACAACACACATCTAAGTACATATAACTAGAGAAACTGACAAGAATAGCATCACTAGGTCCTCTAACTTAAACAGACCTAGATACCAGGGATAACGCACACTAACTACTAATTTTACCAGCCCTCTATCTAAAATGGCCGATTAGCTCTCTAATTTAAACGAGCTAAATATCAACTACCGAGAGAAAGGTAATAAACAGCATACCACTACAAAAACTACGGGATACAAGGCCTGCGAAAAAAAAACAACTGCCACAAATAGCAACCAACAGCAGAAGAGATAAGATTAGCTACACGCTTAATCTAACTATTTAAACACGTAAACAAACACTATAAATGCAAAATATTAGAAAATTTAGCAAATTGAGTGAAAACGACAAAAACTTGGCCACGGCCAAGAAGAGCACATTCAACCTCGTAAAGCGGCAAACGAGATCTGGAGAGTTGCACCACTGCATCATGGGATACATACCTGCCACAAGCCAAGTCTGAAACTTCCAGCTGTGTATTCGGCGGAGTCGGAGCAGAGGATCGGCTCCGAACCCATCCAAGTAAGAATGAAGGTGAGAAAGGACAACATATCATTCCCTTCCATGAAAAAGAGAGGGCGTCCACCTTCCAAACCAGAGGACTTAGGACTCTGGCACAAAAAAGAGGAAGTTGTCTGTTCAGAGAGGAGGCAAAATGTCCAATTTGAGGAGTACCCCACTGGTGAACAATATCCAGAAACACATCCCTGTGAAATATCCACTTGTGGAATTGAACTACAGACCTGCTCAAAGAGAGTCTGCCACAATATTTTAACCTAAAGGATGTAAACTGCCTTAACAGTCAGTTGATACTGGATAGCTAGTCCCCACACTAACCGTGCCAACCAGCAAAGAAGCCAAGATCATGTCTCCCTGTTTAACATACCACATCACTGGTATTGTCTGTTAACACCTTGAGAAGTCCTGGGGAGAAGAGGATGAAAGGACTGAAGAGCCAACAGAAGAGCTCTCATCTCCTTGACATTTATGTTGTCTTTCTGCGGATAGGGCAACCAGACCCCCTGCACCATTACAGACCCGAAAGCTGCTCTCCATCCCACATCTGAAGCATCTGAACAGCTCCTGAGAGGGGAGAGGTTGATGAAAAAAGAGCCCTGCACTGACAGTCAATGGCTGAATCCACCACAGAAGTTCCTGCTTGACACATGGATGGAGGAAGAGGAACTAAAAATTCAAAGGGATGAAATTGCTGAAGCCAAACTGACTTTAGAAACTGCTGACGTTTTCTCATAAGGAGTTTGGCAAAAGGGAGCGTAGGAAAGGAGGAAGCCATGAACCTCCAGAGCTCTCAAATTCCCTTGCTGTTACTGAGGTCAGAGAAAGAAAGGAATAAAAATAGAAAATGAGAGTTAGGGCCTTGGAAGGTGGTAGGGATGGCAGCATAGCAACAGTCTGGATCCTGCACCCCAGAAAGACATGATCCTGAGGATTCAGAATGGATTTTTTGAAATTTATAGTGGACCCCAGAAAGGAGACCGCAAAATGAAGATTTTGCAACAAAGTCTCTGGAGAGGAGTCCTGAAATGGGAGGTCATCCATGTAGGGAAATACTTGGATCCCCCCTAGCCTGCAAAAAGCAATCACAGGAATGAGACATTTGGTGAATAACCTTGGGGCAGTAGAAAGATCAAAGGGCAAAGCAGAGAAATGAAAATGCCAGGAAGCAACACACAAATGTAAAAACTTCCTGAAAAGAGGATAAATCGGGATATGAAAATAAGCATCCCTGAGATCCAGAGACACCAGATAAGCATGAGGAAGCAGAAGAGGGAACAAAGTCTGAAGGGGTAACATTTGAAAAGAGGGGACCTTCAGAAAAGTGTTGAGATGAGAGCGGTCCAAAAGAGGTCTCCAAGTGCCCTCTTTGCTAGGCACCAAAAATATTCTGGAGTGAAACTCCTTCCCCCTCTGGGAAAATGGAACTTCTTGAATGGTTCCGAGTCAAGAGATCCTGAAGTACCCCTGGAAAAAAAAAGCAACTGTTCCTGAGGGGGCTAAGGAATGCTCATATAAGGGGGGGGGAAGAGATTTCCAGACCATGAAATACCCTAGGTGGATAATGGACAGAACCCAGGAATCCTGAGTAATCTTTAACCAAACAAGAAAAGAAAGGGAATGATGAAGACAGAGGAATGTAACTGAGAAGAACATGAAAGGCAGACAGCACCTGGTTTGTCATGAAAAGGAGACTTTAGAGACAGAAGATTGAGAAGCTTTAGCAAGAAGAGCCCATTTCCCAGCCTTCTTACCCTTGGGGGAGGATGAGACTGCCTACGAACACAAAGGCTGGCTTACTGGGGTAATTCCTCTGAAATTTAGGCAAAGGAGAGACAAAGACATGTTTAAGTTCCTGCAGGGCCTTGCCCTTATCCTGAAAAGACTTAAATCAGCTTCACCAAACAAGTGTTTGTTGTCTAAAGAAGCATCCATCAATTTAGCCCTAATATCAGGCAAAGGTTTACACGGAAGCTAGGGTTATCTCATGACTGAGTCAAGGGCAGCAGCCATTGAAGAAGCATCTGCTGCATCATAACTACACTTAATGGAATTGCGAGCCACAAGGGATGAAGTCCCTAACAGAGAAAGAGCAGAAGTCTTACCTTCAGAGTCTGGGAGGCCAGAAATTACCTGACAAGCCTGGGAAAGAAGAGCCAAAGTGCACCTGGACATATGGGTCTGATAATGGACAGCCCTAAAACCTAAGGTACCAAAGGTATAAACCTTACCTAGCCTTTCCATGGTTTTGCTGTCTTTGTCAGAAGGAAGTAACTTAGTAGAAGGCAGGCAAAACTGAGATGGCTTGTCAGAAGCTACAGAGACCACAGAAGGATCAACAGAAGTGCACCTATATAGAAATTTACAGTCCTCATGCATCCTATAAAACCTATCAGGTTTCTTAGGGGCAGGGGACTAAGAATCTGGAACCTTAGATGCAGTAGAAAAGGCATGTAACAAGGCAGCCAAAACAGGAAGAAGAGCAGAAGGTCTAGGAGAGCCCATAATGCATCTTCTGTACCTTGGAAACCTGGGCACAATCCCATTTAAAAAACTTCATTTTGGAGAATGTGTCCCCAAAAAATATTTAGTCGAAAGGAATGTCAGGACTGGTAGAGTCCTCTTCCTCAGACTCTGTCTAAAAGCGGAGGGAATCTGACATGAGTAAGCAGGGGATTCCCTCATCCGAATCTGCCTCCTACTCAAAGGAATCCTGTTCCCTGGCTCTTTTAAGGGGAATGGAATACCAAGGGGGGGGGGGCTAGAACAGACAGCGCATGAGGTTTCAAAGCCAAAGCATTAACCAGCCCCGGAGTAAAATTCTGCCATTCACTCTGCGAGTCCCTAAGAGCTGAAGAAATATACTTAGTCTTGCTTTTTCTTCAAGATGACATCCGCCTTATAAAACGTAGAAGGCTCTGACCTGGAAGGCATTCAGTAATAGTCAGAAGTTCCTCCCAGACCAAAATCTGAGGAACACCCCTAGACCGAAATAATCAGCTCCAGTTCCCCCTGAATGTCCAAAGCGGACGTCTGCAAGGCCTCCAAGGACATGCATAAGGTTGGATCCACACCTGCTTCTGAAACAGTAGCAGCAGAATAATCTAAAGGCAAAGCCGGTTGAACCCCCGGGCTTTCACTTGCCTAAGTAGAGATGTCCAGTGGAGGCTGCATAGCAAAAGAATTAGACCTAGGCTTCTTAGCCGCCTTCACGGATAGCTGCTTCTTGGAATGGAAAATTCATTCCATACTGTCTTTAGCTATAAGCCTAAGACATTGATTCTCCAAATACAAGGCCAAGGAAGAAAGCCAACTACTAAGTGTCTTGGGAACAAAGGCCAGACAAACTGAACAAGTCATATGGTTGTAATGGAAGCACAGAGACAAAATAAGCACGGATTGTGATGGTCTTTATGGGGAAACCCCCACAATGGCATTTACTCTTCTTGGATGACATAAAATCCCACAAACAATACAAAAAAGAAAAAATAAGATCCAAAAAACCCCAACAGGGCACTTAGCTGAAATGGCTTAGTGAACCAGCAATCAAATGGGCACAAAGTCCAAACAAGAGATGGCGTTCAGACTAATTGCAAAGAAGTTCTGAGGATGATACAACCGAACCGAGGAGAAACAGGATCTGTGGTGGTCCTGGCTTCTGACAAGAGAGCAGCACTAAGGCTTACTTGTGAATTGTTGAAATCCTGGCTTGAGGGAGCTTGGCAATTCAAAGTTTTGCATCCAAGAAAGCTCCGATAAATTCCAAGGACTGAACAGACTGAAGCTTGGACTTTCCTGTATTCACTGCGATTCCTAGAGTTGAGCAAAGAAGGAGCAAGGAGTCCTTGGCCTGAACAAGTAGATCCCTGGAGAGGGCAGTGATGAGTCAGTTGTCTAGATAAGGGAGCACACCCAGGACTCTTGCAGTCAGAGATGAGCTGCAACCACTGCCATGTACTTAATTAATACTCTGGGGGGCTGTGGTGAGACCAAAGGGCAGGGCTCTGATTTGGAAATGTCTGGCTCCCAGTCATAAGTGAAGAAACCTCCTGGATCATCTGTCCTTCTTTATGTGGTAGCATGTATCCTGGAGGTTGATCAAGCAGATCCAGTCATCCTTCCATAGCAAAGGAAGAACAGACTGTACCATGACCATCCAGAATTTTGTTTTACAAATTTGTTCAGATGACTTGGGTCCAAGATTGGCCTTGGGTCTATATTTTTCTTTAGCACTACAAAGACTCGAGTAAATTCTGGATCCTCTCTGGTCTGGTGGGACCTCTTGGATTACCTGATTCTTTAGAAGCTGTCTTATCTTTGAAGTGGCTGTTTCCCTTTGAGGGTAGAGCATCGGGAAACTTCTTTGTTGACAGAGGAGAAATAAATGGAATGAAGTAGCCTTTTGAGTGATGGACATCCGGTCTGACAGGTGCAGGGAAAAGGTGTTCTGGACTGCCTCCAGAGAGTGATAGTCAGGCAAACATTCAAGAGCAGTAGGGCCACTCAGAGAAGGGACCCCCAAATGCTCTGGTTCTGCAGACCACCTATGCCTCGGGAGTGCCACGCAGGGGGAGGGATCTCTCTCACAAAGTATTGGAAACAAACCCTTGCAACTTACAGAACCAAAGTTTCTGCCCATCATTTTTGTTTCATGAAAAAGTCCTCTGAAGGGTAGAAAACTTTATTACTATGGTACACAGGGTCTTACCATCTTGTTGACTCCTGGAAATAGGTTCTTTCACTTTTGGACCAAAGACGGTCAATCCATCATAAGGGGAGTTAACAAGACATTATAAAATGCTTCACAAAATTGCAAATTCACATCCAACCATGTCTCCTAATCGGTATCCAGGTGCCCACTTCTCTAGAAGCGCCTTCTACGGCATTGAGATGCTGGATAAAGATCAGACGGCCAACTGGAAGTTGATATATTTCCTCTGTTCAGCAGATTACGAGCCTGAGAGACATTTGGAAAGCTATTTGGTCAAATCTGTTTGAAAATGCATAACATGTGCCAGGTAGTTCTGCACCCTGATGAAGGTCACTGAACCACAAACTCACTTCCCAAGTTTGTCCAATGCATGAGACTCCCAGTTTGGTGGATGGACAGGGGAACTCTTATGCCAGTTCCTTCTTGGTGGCCACTGCCACTACCAGAGAAACCATGGCAGGGCAATTGCTCCAGTGAAGATGATATTTCAATGACACTGTAAACTTCTTGAGTTTGCAGAGAATTATCTCAGCTATGTACAGTTCTTTCCATGCCTGTTTGGAGATGAGGCCTACCACCTCATCTGTGGGAGGAACCCACCAAGTTATAGATGAGCCAAATCCGAAAATCTTGAGGAATACCGATTCCTCTTGGAAGGTGCTTCAGTGGAGCCCCCCCCCCCTTTTGTCTGAGTAGTTCTAAAATATCTCCAAATTACATGTCTTCAACAGGGGATATAGGGGATCCTTCCCCCTCACTGAAAGACAGCATCTCCTATGAGCAATTCTTGTGGGAATCAACATGCCTCCTTTTACACTTGTGCTTTCAACACACCTCTCTGGTGGGATTTTCCAGACAGGCCTTTGGAAGATGAAGGGAGCTCCTCAACCAAGACAGTGTCAAGGTTTTTGGATGCTGGTTGTCCCAATGGAATAAGACAAGCAGGCTCAGGATCTAGGGAAATCCTAAGGGGGAAGGATGGATCCAAGCTCGAAAGGGATGTATGGTCCTGTGCTAGATAAAGCACTCTTTCAA
The DNA here is from genome assembly GCF_019279795.1 of Protopterus annectens. Taxonomy (NCBI): domain Eukaryota; kingdom Metazoa; phylum Chordata; order Ceratodontiformes; family Protopteridae; genus Protopterus; species Protopterus annectens. The sequence goes on from NC_056732.1 coordinate 721,747,930, forward strand.
AAAGCCAAAGCAGAGACAAAATCAGGAACCCTTACAGAAGGAGCTGAGGCCCCTAAAGAAAACTGGTCACAAGAAACTGCTAGACTCGGCTCTGAAGCTGACATCAAAGCCGAGCTGCAACACCGAGGCTCCAAGAGAGGAATGGATCAGAAGATCCCAGTGCCAAACCAATCCCCCTGGACTAGAGGAAGGCCACTTAGTTCAGCGATTTTGTAGCATCCAAAATGTTTGGAACTGAATGAATCAAAGAAACCACTGCAGCTGAAGATGACCATGTTGTGGAAGGAACTTAGGTTCTACTGCCTTAACTCCAGAGGACACACTGAAGAAGGAGCTATAACTTGGTGATGCGAAGAGATCAATCCCCTGAATCCAATAAGGGCAAGAGCCAAGAAGACCCCAGGCTGTATTTAGGTCCTGGGAAATTTCTGACTGAAGCACAATCTTTTTTTTTTTTTGCTTCCAACTGCAGACAATGCCCTCTCCTCACCAGGCTTAGCCCATTCTTTCATCCCCTACAAAGTTCCAAACTGTTAATGAGCTGCTTCCTCAAACACCAAAAAGTGAAAAGTTCAATTCCTTCCATCTCTATTCACCCTCTGTGTGCTACAGAGCAAATCATCTAACCAGACAGTGTTCCTACATTGCCCTTGAAAGGGAACACTTGTCCCCAGTGGGCTTACCCAGTTAACAAAAAAGTGTGTCTACCCAGTACTGTACAGAGGTGAAAGCTGAAATGAGGACATTCTGTGGCCCTTTTTCCAACTTTTGACATTGCAGAGCCGCCTATGCCCCTCGGCCCCACAAATGCACACTCCTTAACATGAAACAGCAAAGACAACTGTCAAAACCTTTAGTGGCCACAGCTCCTATCTTCACTACACTGGGTTGCTGCTAAGGGCAAATTTACACTTAACCCAGAGTGTCACTTAGCCAGTGAACAGTAAGCTCGCTGAAACCCCCCCCCCCCAAGCTGGCCATGCCCACCTTCTCTGCCAGATCCATCAAATGCAACAGCCATTACTTGAACTTAGCTAACCTGGGCAGAAATCATGGCTTTATCCCATGTATGCACCAGCTGGGTAAGCAGTATTGTTTCAAAGTAAATAAATGTTAAGTTTGAAGTATACAGGTTACACAGTAAAATCAAAGGGAATAAAACCAGACCAGCATTGAAAATGTTTAAACTAGATGATAAATAAGCAATTAATGATTTTTACATGAATTTTGCAGCATCTTGCAAAATTTATGCCCAATATGTTTAAGATAAAAAGGTTGAAGTCTGAGAATGGAGTCGCATACAGAAAAGCAATTGTGAAATGCTAAAGAAACAAGTAATGAAGCATCTGAGTTGAATTATTATGTAACTTAGCTAGCTGTATTACAAGTGGATGCAAGTCAGAATGGTAAAGGAGATGTATGAACTTAAATGAAAAAGACCAAGCTGCCAATGAGAAAGAGCATTTAGACCAGGGGAGTCAAACACATGGCCTGCAGGCTGCACGCCGCCCACGGCACATCCACCGCTCCAGACCTAGAGTCGCCCTGACCTCCTCTACAATGCAGGGCCACCAGCCGAGCAACCTTCTATGAAACCACAACTCATCACACTCTCATCTTGTCAATGTTTCAAGCCATCAGTCTATGAATACATGCATTCACTCACTCCAATCGCTCACCCACATATAGTCTCTTCAGCTTTCAGACATGCATTCACTCACTTTCTCCGATCGCTCATCCACAGTCTCTTCAGCTTTCATACATGCATTCAATCACTCACTCTCTCTCATCGCTCACACAGTGTCTCTTCACATGGTGTAGATGACAATATGCTGGTAACTGAAGAATTTGTGGAACTGGTACCAATGAAGGGAACAACGGGGGGATGATATATTTGAGAGTTTGGTAGATGCACTAGATAAAACAGGTGCAGACTGGACAAAAACAGAGTCTGGATACAGATGGAGCACCTCAAATGATTGGTAGAAAAACTGGCTTGGGAATAAAGTTAAAGGAAAAACTACTAGCTATGAACTCAGTCCATCAAATTCACAGTGTCCACTGCATAATTCTGAGAGAAGTGCTTTGTAGTAAAACATTAAAGATGGATCGTGTCATGGATGTTAATAAAGCAGTGAACTTTGTACGTGCACAAGGTCTGAACTACAGATGGTCACCCATATCAAACTGATGTTCATTGGTTAAGCCAAGGAGTTGTGTTGAATTAAGAAGTGAAATACATTTATTAATTATTTCCACCACCCAAAACAGTACTGTCAATCCAAGTCTACTCCAGTGGAGTCTGATGTCATCAAATACATCACCCCTGCATGTTGATGACTTCAGCTATAATTTAAATAAAAATAAAAAAATTGAGAAAAAAAATTGGGAATTGAAGGGGCCACTCAGAAATTCGTGACACCCCATTATTTTGTCTTCAAAACCAGTAAATGCGGAGGAATTCAGTACGGTTGAGAGGTATGGACATATACCTGATATCATCATATAAAAACAAGGTCCTCAATTCAAGAGTGTGGAATTTAAGAGAGACTAACATAACTGAGAGCTCCAACATGCAACAGCAAGCCAAATATACCCATGATCAGAGCTGCATCATGGGAATTTGGTGCCCTGGGCAATACACCCATATGACACCCTTCCCACTACCTTACTTTTTTAAGTGTGACATTTTCCAATCATGTCTGTCATTAAACAATACAAAACTATGTGACAGCTTACAAGCCATTTAATTAAAAAAAAAAAAACAAAAACAAAAAAACAATCCCAATCATTTATCAGACGGCTTACAAACTAATTATAAAACAAATATTTTTAAAGCTGCCCAGTAAGTTAACAGCTTATAAGGTGTCAAGCTTTTCTATTGCAGGTTTCAGCACCCCCTACAAGTTGGCTTCCATGCCAGGTGCTCTGTTCATCCCACCCTTCCTTCAGCACTGCTCATAATAAAATGTAGAGGTGGAGAAAACTACTGCTCAGTGGAGAACCCAGTGATAAAACACAGGATCATAGAAGGTTACCTGGCTAATGGCCCTGCCCTTACAAGCCTAGGCAAGTACAACCCATGTTCCCAAGAATATCAAGGTATTAAACAGAACCAAGTCAACAAAACAGCACTAGAAATATACAAATATTCCACTGCAGAACCTTATGCACTAATCAGTTCAGCTGTAACGAGAACATTAAAAAACAAATTACTGAATTCAACTATACAAGTAATGGCAGAGAATCAAGGTAATACAGCATAGATGCCAGAAGTAAATCAACAAGTTTCAGTCAAAAATAGCATAAGCACATTCCAAGTTTACCAGAATGGCAGACAAAAGCCAGAATGAGAGTACAGCAACTTTTGCATGATCAGTAGGCTGAAGCTGTAGTAACAGGTTAGGCAGCTAAGTAGAGGTCCTTTGTTGTTCAAGACTACGATAAGCACACAGATACATGAACGTAATTTTACATGAAGGGCAGAGAGCACTTCTCTTATACCTTCACCACTTTCTGAGCATACAGAAGTATCCCAAAAGAAAGATGACAAGTCCAGAGTTCTCCACAAAATGTTCTACATTTGGAAGACCACTGGAAAAGCCAGTCAGATAAACTTTGAGAGTTAATCAGGACATTGAAAATTAAAATGTAGCACTCACTGAAGTTTACAGACAGAAAACTTATTAAATGTGATGCACCTCGTTTAGAGGGCAGTAAAGACCTGCTGAGGACTAGTCACCCCTTAGATTTTTCTAAGGATCATGACAAATATTACAAACGGCACATTTTCTGGGCATATAATGAAAATCAACAATGCTCACTCAGATAAACCCAGACAACACATTAAAACAGATAATAAAGATGCACGGGTCCCTATTAGATGACCGAAGCCGCATACGTCTTGGTCGAACTTAAAACAACAAAAAGGCAAAATAGCGAAGTGGCTTTTACGCAAATCTTTCCCAGGGAAAGAATTCACTTGGCCCCTTCCATTACTTTGCCATTTTCGGCACTGTAGTGTGATCTCGGTGTTGGTATATTTAAGTGGGGGTGTGGGGGGGGGCAAAGCCCCCCACTTTATGTATTCTTTCAATTTTTTTGTTTTCTTTCCTTTTTTTTTTGTTTGGAAGAGCGATTTTGTTTTCCCCTTAGGGGAAAAAAAAAAATCACTGTTCTGACCTTTCGAGATTGTAATCTTTTGCTTACATGGGGTCGATTATTCATCATTCGCTTTTTTAAGCATTCGATGATGTAATATAGACCCAATATGCACTAGCTTATACTGCCTTTATTAGTATTTTTTACAAGGACTATAAATATGCGCCTTTTAGGGAAAATGTAAAAAAATATATACATATAAATAAAGAAAGAAAGAAAAAAAAAGCTGAAAACTTCTTTGCTGCTAAAAGACTAAATCAAGCCAGAAAAGGGTTACTACAAAAGCATAATTTATCTAATAAATAAATGCAAACAAATTTATGAGTAAACACTGTCTACCTATACAGCATTGCAGTGAATAATGGTCTAAGTCAGTCTCTGGCATAATTTAAAAACCCACTGAGTAACCACAGAATAGCAGCTCAAATGGAACTTGCAGGCTACAGCACATAACTGAGCTACCCATGTATACAAAACTTAAAGGATCACGGAAAAGGTTATAATGCATCTGTGTCGTCCAAAACCATTAACAAGATATTTAGTGAAAACAGTTTTGTTTTTTTTTTTTTGGGGGGGGGGGGGGTCAAAGCCTCAGGGAAGTTATGACCTAGTATATTGTCAATGTCTGCTTTATATAAGCCAAATGAGCACTGATGGGCACCACTTTGGACACATCCAGCCCAAAACGTGCACCCACCCCCAGGAAGATTTGGTAACTTACAAGTTTTTAAATATGTCTATTATTATTGTTTTAAAGACTGGTAAAATTCATAAATCTTAGTGATATTTCTAAACCTTATCAATCTACTCATTATAATCCCACATCCTCTTAGAAAGTAAACGGACTTGTGACAATTTACACTACTACAAATTCTAAGTTACAATCAACTGGATGAACCCAAGCATCTTGAACTGGGAAGGTTTTCTAAAAACAGGCTCTACAATCCAGAAGTAAATCAATTAACTTTTCAAAATGCAAGGAATAATTTCCTGAACATTATCATAATGCTACAAGACTGAAAATTTAGTTTTTGTCACTCATAGTTAAAACAAAAAACTCAAGTTACACAACCTGTCCCTCACTATAAAGATTGCTTTTTATATAGACAGTACTGTTATAGTTTCATTGCATACTGAAAAAATTACTTCATGCAAAAAATAGCTTGCATTTCAAGTCTTTCTTCATATTTGCCAAATACAACACTGACCAAAGTTCAGGAAGCTATCTGCTTGATTTTAGAAACGTTACTTCACCTACGTATACAGTATTTTCTTGCATACCTTGTATATAGTTACTATATTTTTTTATTTTATTTTACATTTGTTGACCGGGCTAGTCTAGCTGGATATATGTCCAGTTTCAGTAGAGGCCTGGGGAGAAAAGCTCCAGTATTTATTACAGGTTTATATAATTGTTAAACAATGATTATAGTAGCATGAAACAGGTAAAACCATACATAGTAAAGTCATACATAGTAATTACAATAAATATAACATAAATTTTGCTAAAAATGCTTTAAGGTGAGTAGGGAAAGGTATTAGTGTTATAGGGAGAGGAGAAAGAGAAAAGAAAGAGGATACGGGGTTAGTCTGGGTTAGTACAAGAGCATAGCCAGTGATTATTGAAATACAGTTTTAGATTCTTTTTAAACACTGGGAGAGACGTGAGGGATGTGATCTCAGTGGGTAGTTTATTCCATATTTTTCCAACAGCATTGGAGAACAGTGAATCACCTGCTACATTGTTAGTTTTAGTAGTATTGATCAAAAGTTTGTTTGAAGAGCATAGGTGTCTCAGGTTATTGTATGGTATAATGAGACTGGTAAGTATTGGGGTTTTGTTAGGTTGGTAAAGGATCTTATGCACTATTGTAAGCTGTTGGAGTTTGAGGTGGTTAGGGAGTTCGAGCCATCCTAGTTGTTTTAGGTTCAGGCAGTGATGGGTTCTGAAGGAGGATCCTGTAGCAAATCTAGCAATATTATTATAGGATGTTATTAGTTTATTGAGGTTATTTTTAGAGAGATTGGTAAATATAGGTGAGGCATAGAGTAGAGTAGAGATTAGGTGCGTTCTAGCTATTGTGGTCCTAGCTAGTGGAGTGAGGAAGGGTTTGATTCTACATAGCGAACCTATTTTTTTGTCAACTAATTTTATTGTATTGTTGATGTGAGAATCAAAGTTGAGATTGTTGTCAATAGTTATTCCTAATAGCTTAGTGGTTAGATCCGGAGAGATAAGAGTACCATTGTTGGAAGTGAGAGTTGCATTTATTATATTTAAAATGTATTCAAATGCTTCTGCTCATTGCTCACAACATAATTTTTACAAATTATTTAACAAAACACACTAAAGATAAAAAGTAAGAAAAATCAGTTATAGGTTCAAAATACAATACTGATTTAGTTCTTAACAGCTACAAATGCAACAAAATATGGAAAGGATTATGTAGCTGGTAAACAAGGTACATGTACTATATACCTGTCATTTCTTAATGCAAAAGTTTAGATGGAGGCATCCTACTCATTCTGTTGGATAGCCTCAGGCTCCTACATCTATGGACAGCAAAGCAATTATTTCACAATTCCAGTATTATGAAAAAGATTAAGTATCTGTACTGTAACTTCAAATGCAAATCAGAATTGCAATCATGAATCATTCAGTTATTATGAAAGAGAATCAGTAGCTGCACCTCAACCACAAACGCAAATCAATGCTGTACTGATGACAGAAAAGTTACAGGTTAACTCACTTTGCACAGGTTAACTCACTTTGCATGTTGGTGTTTCCCCCTTATAGGAATGTCCACTCCCTCATACCAGACACAGCTAAACTACTTAACGACAATAATGTGTCATTTTAGTTATGCCTGTTAGCTTAGTGAAACACTCACGCATTCAATAAGAAAATTGCAGTTATGTAAGTAAACTTACCAAATGAGCAGATGTGTGAAGGATCACTGCTGCAGTAGCATTAGCTACATAGCTATACAGCCTTATCTATATGCCAAGGATATAAACTACCAGCCAGCTTCCAAAGATTCAGGGCACCATTCACAAGCTCAAACTTTCTGGCAGTTTGAACTGTGCTGACTAAAAGACAAGTTTGGGTGCCAAGCTCTTCATTTCCTGCCAACAGAAACAGGGAAGCTGAGCCTGAAAGGGCAATGCTAGTGACAACAAAAAAATAAATGTCCAAACTCTGGCATAAACCACACAAACACAAAAAAATAAATAAATAAAAGAAGGATGGAAGCGGGCAATAGCTACTGCAGCAGTGATCATTTGGACATCTACTGTTATGGTAGGTTTACTTACACAACTATACTATGCTCATCATATTGATCACTGAAGCAGTAGCTTAAGCTGTATGGGTAGATTACCCTAATTTACTGCATTTGGGAGGTGGAAGGACAAGAGCCAAGGAGCCCCTGTGGAATGGTCCTTGCAAAGTCTGATCTATACCTAGAGAAGGAATCAAGCTTGCAGTGTTATTGTGCCATTATGAACATAGAACCAAGTTGTAGCTTCTAGAATATTTCTAGAATCCAGTTCTTTCTAAAGCCACAGATATAGCCAAGGTCTTGGTAAAGTGGGTATTGACCCTGCCTGGAATAGTTTTGTTGCGGTGAGTACAGCAAAAGGTAATAGCCTTGGACATCCATTGGGAAATCATCTGTCTTGACACAAGTTGTCCCTTCTTTTTACCTTCACAAGAAATGAATAACTGATCCAAAGATCTGAAATACTTAGCCCTGTCAAGATAGTACCAGAGTTGTCTGTGGAAATCCAAGTATCCTTTTTACCTCATTTTTGGGTACAGAAAAGAAAAAGGAGAATATGGATAGTTTGGCATAAAATGAACTTGATAGCACTTTAGGCATAAAAGACTAATTAGTTCCCAAAGAAACCCTGTCCCTGTGGAAAATTAAACAAGGCAGTCTCACCATGAGAGCTTGCAATGCAGACACCCTTCTTACAGAGGCCATAGCAATCAGTAAAGCTGTTTTCCACGTTAAGAACCTCAAGTTAGCCAGGTTAGCTTGTTCAAATGAACCACGTGTTAGCTTCCTAACACAAAATTAAGATCACAAGGCGGGTCCACCGGTTTTATGCAAAACCCATTTCAAAAACATTTTAACATGATAATGCACTGAAAGAGGAGGATCCATGAGCAGACATGCTGAAATGGCCAACAAATGAACCTTGATAGAGGAGTACGAAATGCCACAGGAGAGTAATGCGCACAAATATTGGAAAACCAGAAAACAGCTAGCCCTGAATGAGTGCTAGTTTTGTTGACTTCAACTAGAAAGCTTTTTCCATGTGTTAATACATAACTTTCTAGTAGCAGGCTTTGTCTCCATAAGTACCTGCTGCACATCCTCAGAAAACAGGTGCCTAAAAGGAATTAAGATCCTATCATCCAGGAAGTCAAATGAAGTTGATTGGTGTTGGGGTACATCAATCATCCCTGTTCTTGTGTGAATATATCCAGTTTGTGTAGAAGTTTGTGTTAATTTCCAAAATAAGGGAGAACTATGGTTGCCTGGGTCAGATGGGAGTCACCACAATGACCACAGCAGATTCCTTCCAAATCTTCAGAAGTACCCTGTATGTTAATGGAAATGGTAGAAAAGCATACAAGAACATTCCTGTCCAAAGAAAAGCAAAGGCATCTGTCTTTCAGCCCTTCTTGCATGGAGCCCTGGATCAAAATCTTGCAAGCTGATTGTTCAGAGAGGTCTACTTGAGGAACTCCCCACAGATGGATCAAATCTTGGAATACCTCCTGATCTAATGTCCATTTGTGAAGGTCTGTCCCACAGTTTTGCTCTGATGAAATGCAGGATACCTGTAGAATGAGACTGTGCCGTGCAACTATATCCCAAGATAACATGGCTGGTCTGCAGAGGAGGGACAGCCTGGTTCCTCTTTCCCTACTTACTGATGTACCACATGTGTGTGTCATGGTCAGTAACAACTTTAAGAAGTCCATGACCAAAGATAATTCAGGGAGTAGAATACCTTGATCAGGGTAAGCATCATTTTTATTGCTTGTGACTGCCCTTCGTGTCCCATACACCTTGGACTTTCATCTTTCCTGAAACTGCACCCAAAGCAAACTTCAAGGCATCTGTGGTGACTAACTGCTTTGGAACAGGGAGGGAGAAAAGGAAGACCTGGCTTTAGGGATATCTGTTCTCTCCACAAAGTAATTTCTCTTCTGACAAACTCCAGCATTCAGCTCTGAAAAGAAAGGGGCATTGGTGCAGGGACCAAAGAGGCTTCAGGTACTACTTTATCATATAAAAAATGTTTTCCCCCTGTGGAAAAAAAAATATATTTGTTTCTGGGATGTCAGCTAGATGCCACAGTTCACAATCCTGTGTGAAGAAATCAAGAAAGGCTTTTGAATGTTCTCTTGGAATACTAGGCTGTATAAAAGATCTCTTATCCAAGGGAGAAATTCCAGACACTTTGAAAAAGGCTCTGGAAAGATAAGCATGTTGTCGAAATATGGAAAAATGTGGACATCTTGTAGGCTGCAATGAGCTATAACTTGAGCTTGACATTTTGTGAACACTCTTGGTGCAGTGGATAGTCCAAAAGGATCCAGACACACAAAAACCCTTAAGAAACACCTGAAATCTGGATGAATAGGAATGTGATGCACATCTTTTAAATCCAACATTACAAGGAAACTTGAATGAGGTACATGCAATGTGTTATGAAGTGCCAAACTTCAAAATGTCACTAACACAAAAAGATTCAGAACTGGTCCCCAAACGTCTTCTCTCTCTTTGGCACTAAAAACATCCTTGAATAAAATCCCTTTCCCCACCGGGAAAAGAGGAACTGGTTTTATCACTCCATGAGACTGCATGTGATGAAGGACTGGTGGAAACAAACATCTGGTCTGGAAGATGAGGAATTACCACCAGGAAAGGAGAAAATTCCTCCCACTACCATTTGTTTCCTTGATACATCATCTTTATAACCAATTTGTTTAAAACTATATCACTTGCCAAACACAAAAGCGGAGATTCAGACTTTCTGGAAATAACAAGTCTGCCAGGGTGGGGAAACAAAGTCTCTTAAATACTCATTCTGACTTATTGGACTGCCTTTTGTTTTAGGAGTTTTTAGAATTCTTCTTTGAACCCCCATGTCATGTCTTCTTAAATGTCTGTCTACTAGTGCTTTGTGAATACTGTTTATTTTGTTTCTTACCAGAACTGGATGAGGGGTTAAAAAATCTTAGAAAATTTTGAAAAGGAGGGCTGAAAAATCTTATTCACTGTATCTGCTTACCCATTTCATCACACGTTTTTGATTACCTCTGCAGAAGAGGGGCTAGAAACTAAAGCTCTAGCCAAAGGAAATTTTTCATCTCATTTTTAGCATCTGGGAGGTTCTGAGATTGCAGTCATGCAAACCTATTGAAATAAGTATCAGTCAGACAGACACTGTAAACAATGAATAGTGACCTGTGCAAAAGAAGAAAGCAAATTTAAAGCATATTTTTCCTCACAAGAAGAAACTGCAGATAAAACATTCCTCATACTTTCACAATTAGAGAGAACAAACTAACATATGAGCCTGGCAATTCAAATTCTGAGAATCAGTGTTGCAGAAGCATACACTTTTCCCTATACTTATCAATAAATTTCGCATCCTTATCAGAAAGAGTAGGATTGGAATTAACTTAATGTTTAGCAGCAGTGGGATCAACTAAAGCTATAACTGCAGAGTCAGTTTTGGGAATAGTATATAAAATCTTAAGAGGCTAAGAAACTTTAACACGTCCTGCCTTTTTTTAGGGGCAGCTAGCTGACTATTGGGAAAATTGTAAGCAGAAACACACATCCTCAAAGCTGACAAAACTGAAGGAATGGGCGTCAGTTCTGAAAAATCCTTCTGTAACAATTCACAGTACATTCTGAGTGACTGAGAAACCTTAGTGTTCTTTCACTGAAAACACTAGCACATTCTAGCAATAAGTCTCAGAGAAAGAGGAACCCCAGAAGGAGAATTAGAAAATGACCTCGCCTCTGAGAATGAAAAAGAAATCAGAGGAGAAAACTATCTGTCCCTTAAGGCAACTGCCTGTTCAGATTCAGAATCTCTTCAGGAAAATAAGGACTAATAGTCTAAATTAAACCATGAGCCAGGCCCAGTAAACTACTCCTGTCCAAGTACATTTGAAGGGTAGATACATGCTTAGTTTTCTCTCTTTTTGACAGAAAAAAAAAGTGGCTAACCATGTTACGAATGGCAGCAGCAGCTTCCTCTGGAATGAACACAGCATTCTGATACAACAGGGAAATCTTCCCTGTTCCCCCATCCAGGACCGATAAGAGTGGCTCTCCATTGCCCACTGAGAGGATCCCAACAGCTGCAGAGGAAGTGGCTAACTGTTTGTGGTGGCTTTAGATAATATGCCAGAGGGATCTGGGGTAAAAGATGAGTAGTCTGAGGTACAAAAAATGGCCACAGAAGAGTCACCCACTTGCATCTGATGCAAATTACTAGCCTGCTGTGGTGGTAGAGACTGCTGGGTTAACTTTCTTTTTGTGGCTGGAAGAAGGAGCGAACATGGACCAGCAGTTTGTTCCATGGCAAGCCAAAAATGGTGCTTCTTTTCCTGAAAAGACAAGCAGCAAATGCTGGTAAAAAGGGAGTCTTTAAAAGTCATTATTTCCACAGTAAAAAGCACTATATTTTATGGTGTAGGACTGACAGTGTTTTAAACAATTTTTCCATAGAAAAAAATATTTTTCAGTTACTTTAAACAACTTCTAAACTGACAGGGAATCCAACATCTATCAGGATGGGAGGACATGGTTAACAGACGACATTGCTTTACCAAGGATGATTAACATCCGTTCCCACTGGGCTTTTGGACATTGGCCAAAACTTTATCCATTCCCCTTAGAGCTACTTAAGGCAATGTCAAAATAAAACAGCAAAAAAAAAAAATATATCAAAACAACCTTAATGTGTTACTGCTCAATGCTTGGAGCATGAACAAGAAACTCTACACCCTACAAGCCTTCCTCACTCTGGAGGATGTAGACATCTGCGCTGTCACTGAGATTTGCTTTAAAGACACAGAAAGTAACCCGGGCAGTGGAAGGCTACAGTGCCTTCCACACACTTACACCAACAGTAGACAGGGGCTAAAGGTGGAGGTGTCTATCTACACTAGCAACAAATACAAATTCATAGGTTCATAGGAGATTACTAGGCTAACGTGCCAAGAGACCTTACAAGCCTAGACAGTTTTATCCAATTTTCTATCCATAGTCGAAAGATAACAAGGGACAGGAAGTGGGATTTTGACAATTTTTACAGACTGCCTTTGTCCAGAAGGGCATGGGCACTGCCCCAGGAGTGGATTTGCTATTTCCCATTTATTGGTCCATACTGCGCTTGAAGATAGTCTAGGAAGGGCTCTGCTTCATATGAACAGGAAACCTACTCCAGTGGTAGTGCAAGCACATCCGTCTCCAGCATGATCTATTCATGTCAGAGATCGGGTTTAAATCTTTGGAGAGGGTAACCCTCGTGCAATTAGTTTTGCAAATATGCAACATTTCCATCAGGGCTGGATCAGAGACTGCCTTGTAAGTCATCAGGCACAGATCACTCCTCAGTAATCGGTAGGAAACTGAACACAGTGATAGGGCTTTTAATCAGTCCGCACATGACATGTTGGTTACACCCTGTATGTTTTAGGCGAGAAACCTCTGAGGATATTCCCCAACTGTTGCAAGCTCCTGGTGAGGTACATGCCAAATGGTGCACTGTACTGGATTATTGATCTGATGAGGGGCAATACAGTGGTACTCCATCATTAGTCTGGATACCATGCCCTTACTTACAAGCTAAACTCCATAGGATTTCCTCACCACTGTGGACACATGGATGGTAATCTGAATTCTGACCACCGAGTACCCAGATCTCTCACCACTGGGGCCACTCTTAGGGGGCTGCTATCAGAGTTGTAATTTGCAAGGGTATTTGATTTCCCAAAGCATATTACTATACACTTCTCATATTTAGTTTGAGGCCATGGCTCTGACACCAATCATTAGTCTTTGTCAGCCCATTCTGTAGGATATCAACATAATTTGGGAAGTCAATCATTGACCCAACATGCAGTCATCAGCAAATTTTGTCAGCCAAAGAACATCTACATTTGCCTTGACACCTGAGAAGTATATCCAAAACAGGAGGAGGCCCAGCAATGAGCCCTGTTTTACTTTACTGGCGACTGGTCTCTTGCTGGCTGTGGATTCCCCCACTCTAACAAAGTGTGTCCTATCCCTGAGCCATTTGGCTATCCACTTGGTAACAGAGATTTATGCCCAATCTTGTGTTTATCTATAATACCAGAGTAGTGTATTGTGTCATATGCCTTGGCTGGGTCAAGGTAGGTGGTATGCACAGTCGTACCCTTATCCATGGCCTTGGTGACCTCCTCAAAAAGTCCAGCAGATTGAGCAGGCCCTTCCCTTGATGAAGCTGAACTGGATTGGGTCTAGAGTCCAGAGATTTCTTATGTCATTGTTAATCAGGTCCATGACTATCCTTTCCTTAGCTTTGCATACGAGACTAGTCAGACTTGTGGGTCAATAGTTTCCTGGATCCGTTGATAGTCCCCCCGCGTCAAGACTGATGACTGCTGCTGTCCTCCACTCTACTGGGACAAAACCTGTCTGGAGACTGTAGTTAAATAAAGATCCAAGTGGGTCAAGCTAGATCACATTTCCAGCTATTTAACAGACAGCTTGGGATTCCGTCATGGCCCACTGATGCCATGTTTCTAGCGTTAGAGAGTGCAGTGATGACATGCGCTTTTGTGATAACAGGCAAAGGAAAGGTAGAGGGTATTCCAGGGGAATGACCGGAGGAGATGAGGGGGTGAAATCTGAGCTGAATTTATTAGCCATCAGGTTTGCTATTTCTTCTCAGCACACTGCTGAGAGTTTCCCTTACGAGTTCAGGCGCAACTAAAAAAAATGTTTTGTGCTTATCCTTCTCTTGGGAGGCTATTTTAGTCTATTTACCTTTTGAAGACAAATAGTTCCCTGATTTGCCTTTTTTTTTTTAAACAAGAAACTCATTTATTAAACCATCACTTACAACATAAGCAATCATACATTTATATAAATGAAAACAAACCACACAAACACAATCCTTGTTGCAAGCATTTTACATCACAAATCATAAGGACACACTCCTAGTTGCAAACATACATCACTTATAATCTACCCAATCGTTTTAAGTCAAACATTACACAGCTCATTTAAGTCCTGCCTTCTTTTACACCTCATTCCTCCCCTGTATGTACTTGTTACCAAAATTCCCACTTTTTCCTATGTAGTTTACTCATGCCTTTTTCTAAAGATCTCAATTCCAGTTTATCTCTGTTACTATCTTCACTACTTGTTATATAGATGGTTTAGATTTTGATTTCCATTTTCTGGTAATTGCTTTTTTGGTAGCCACCATAATTAGAGACAGCAAGGTCTTACCATGTTTAGGAAATTCCGATTCTGTATCATAACTCTGAACAATCATCTTCCTCATAACACTCATTTTCAGATCCAACATCTCTGACAGTGCATAAAGTCTGCAAACTCACTGCACTCACAGAAAATGTTCCCAGTTACTTCTTTCTTCCTTGTCACACCTTCAACATTTGCTATCTACCCAAGGAAAAATTCTCGGAGTCTAATTGGGTATAAAAATCATCTATGTAAATATTTCCAAGCAAAAATGTTAAACCTTCCAGATTTTGTTGCATATTTGGGAAACGTACAAATATCCTCGCATTGTTTCTTTGTGAATTGCTTATTCAAGCTCTGTTCCCAATCCTTTTTAACCTCCTCTGACTGATTCTTAAAGTTATCATGCAATATTTTCTATGATCTACTAATTATTCCTTTTTTAATGGCAGCTTCTGTTCTAGATTTTACAAAAAACTCTACCAATGCTGGTGTTTCGTTTAGGACCCCCTCCATTTCTTTCTCTTTGCCTATACTCTGATATCAATCCTTGATAGGGAAGGCAATGTCTAACCTATAGTCCAAATAAATTCTTGGTGTCTTCCCATTCTATTACCTTTCCCTCTCTAGTTATTTGCTCCCAATACCTTGGTTCATTTGCCAGTTTTCTCCAACAAATTCCAGCCCCCCTCTTGCCTACTGCCTCTATCCCTAATTGCGGTCTCCTTTCTCAATTCCCATGATGGGCTTAGTTCTTAGAATACTTTCTGCTACTTTATGGATATAACATTCTGTAGGACTATTGCTGGATGGCCGTGGTGGTGAAGCAGTTAGCGTTGCCACCTCACAGCAAGAGGATCTTTGGTTGGATTCTCGGCTGGGGTGCCTTCTGTACAGAGTCTGCATGTCCTCCCTGCAGTCATGAGGTTTTCCTCCAGGTGTTCCCGTTTCCTCCCACATCCCAAAGACATGCTGAATGTGGATTACACACTCTAAACTGACTCTAGGTGTGAGTGTATGCATGTGTGTGCCTTCAGTGGAAGGTTGGGCGCCGGCCTGGCAACTCTACACAATAAAACTCCACTGCCAATCATTCTGCGGACCACTATTCTGCTGTGGCGACCCCTAATTTAAAAAGCCAAAAGGACAAGATTCTGTATAATTACTGTTATTGTCCTTAAAAGTCTGCATCCAAAATCCCAGTCTCTCCTTGTTTCTTGAGCTTTCCTCTGGTTTCATCATCCCTTCCCACTTTGAATTATAGTTTTCTGCTTGTGCTATGTACAGGATGCTCTAACATTCCCTGTCGAATTGGGTAATCCCAATTTGCCCTGTTCTGCTGGAAGAATCAGCTTATCCCCACTTGACTTAACGTCCTTCAGCTCTTTAATTGCTATCCACAACTTTTCCTCTGGTTGACAAAAATATACCCGACCAGTTTACAAGACTAAAGGAACTACAAACATTTTGACTGCTTGTATCTTACTATCCATATCACAAAGCTACCATTTTCTCAGTTTTGTATTATCTTTTGTTTAGCTCTCTTCCCACATATCCTTGGCTACCACACCAGAATCATTTATAATCCATACTACAAAACACTTTATTTTATCAGGTCCCAATAAATATGGATATCAAACCAATCTGTGCGTGTGTACATAATTTACCACTACTGCCTTTAAGCTTCATTAATTTTGTATCCCAAAAAGATTTGAAATGGTCTCAAAATGTTCCACAACACTGCTGTGTCTCTTTCTGGTTTTATCAGGTATAAAACAGTATTATTTGCAAATACATCCAGCTTTTCTTGGCTAACATACCAATTATATCCTTGAATTTCTGAGTGCCTTATTTGCTTTACCAATGGTTCTAAATATAATGCAAACAACAAAGGGGAAAGATCTGCCTAATTCCTCTGCTGAAGCAGAAATCAGAAAGGACCCCACCCACTATAATATTCACCGGAGAGCCCTCATATATCTTCCTAATCAATCTTATATTTTTTTCAGGAAATGCAAATGCTTCCATTGCCTGATCATAAAGTCCCAACTGCATTGAGACAAACCACCAAAAATGGTACTTTCTTAAATTCTGCTTCCCTCTGGATCAATGTTCTGTTAATGTTGTCAAATGTTTTTGTCCCCTCCACAAAACCACACTGATCCAGAGTGATCAATTTTGGCATTATTTTTGTCATTCTTTTAACCATTTCAGACATGAACACTTTATAAACATGGTTTAGTACTGAAATGGGATTGTATGAAGTTGGGTGCAATGGATCTTTACCCTCTTTAGATATTACAGCTACCACTGCTTTCTTCCAGGATGCTGGCACTTCTCCTCTTAATATACTATTAAACAAAACCTTCCAGATGTTTATCAGTTTTTTTCCCTCCTAGCTTCCAAACTTCCACAGGAATACCATCAATTCCTGGGGGACTTTCCCGCAGATTGGTTATACATCACAATTTTTATCTCATTTCCTCCTATCCTAGCCATTAGTACTTCAGCCTCATCTACCTCTAACATTGGCATATTTAATTCTTCCATAAACCTTTCCATTTGTATCTTTTCTTGATTTCCCTACTTCTCTGCTTTATACAGACTTTCGTAACAGCTCTGAAATATTTCTAATATCTCCACTGGATTTCCTCAATCTTCCTTGTTATAGGTTCCCCCAAGCTTGGCGACAGCCCTTTCTACTTTCTGTTGCCGAGTTGTTGTGATAAAATTTTTTGCACTCTACTGTTATCAAAAACAGTTGCTTAACAGCCATCTTTCTAAACTAGTGCATATTATCAAGGTAATCCCATTCTGCAGTTGATCCTCTTGCTCTGTGAGAGATTCCCCCCACTCTGCAATAGTTTAACATTTGTCAGTCCCTCTAACGAATTCTCATTACTTCTTAACCGTAGCTCCCTTTTCTTTATTTCCACCCTATTTTTAAACTCCACCTTAATTTTATCCCACTTTCTAGCTATATTTTCAGAAGAAATTTCTATTCTCGCCAATAGCTCCTGAATAGTCTCCACTACCTATTCCCTAAATTCCTCTCTTTTCAGATAGGTGTGAAAGCTCCAATGCTTTATTTTTACTTCATTACCCTGCGTTTTTATTTTAGTTATTATTGGCACATGATCTGAAATAGTTATTGGGTGCATATCAAGACCTTCAATTAAATGCATGTTCTTGTGAAATGTAAATTCTGTCTAGCCTAGCCCATTTTTTTATATCTTGGGGAATAATCTGTAAATTCACTGCAAACTCCTACTACTGAATTCACATCCTCCATGCCAAATATTTTCATACATTTCATCAAAAAGCTCCACTCCTTTGTTATATTTTCCCTTCTGGGACCAGCAGACACATCTTCACTGCTGCAAATCACATTCCAGTTCCCATCTATAAACATTATTCCTTGCTGAAAACAAATTTCTCCCAGAATTTTCTCAAGTTCCATTATAGCAGTTTTAAACAGAATATAAATACATGCCAGTGTAATCCTCCCTTGCCAGTAGCTCCTTAGCACTACAAATCTGCCAATATCATCTTTTCTATCCTCTTCTATCACCACTGGAGCTCCTCTTGCAATTAATACAAATACTTCTCTTTTCCTTTGTCAGAGGTATTCCACTGAATAATTATCCTGAAAACCTTTCTTTATCAAATTCACATGTTCAGTTCTTTCTAGGTGCGTCTCCTATAACAAAGCTATTTGCACTCTACATTTTATAATACAGTTCACCACTCACTTTAATGCAATGATGCTTTCTGTAATGTCTTTAAATGTCAACAGTCTCACAGATAAATACAAAAAAGTTATTATGCTCACCTTTTATGAACACCTTTTTTGTCAAATGTCTAGTTCTAACTTTTGTGTTACATGCATACGCTGTTTGGCAAGTTGAACTTTTGTACAGTTTCATGTCATATCCATTTCATCCTATGTCATCTTACAAAACTTTTTATTGAAAGCCCTCAAACAAAAAAAAACACACCCCAATACCCCCCTAAAATCTATTAGCTTAATACTAACAGACAAAACTACGAACAACTTCAAATATTGAAGTTTTACCCTCCTAACAGGAGCAAACGTCCCAAAGTGGCAACCACACTCACAAACTTGAGTTAACCTAAAAGAAAGGTTATGCATGGGAAAATCCATGCTGCAGCCTGTCTTCTACGAACTAATTAGTTTTGTCTTAGGTTTATAGCTCTCCCAGCTGGGAAAACTTCTAAATAGTTTCAGAGAACATTAAGTTCTAGCCAATTTCTCTTCCTTTTTTTCCTTAGCCACTCTACTGTAGCCAGTTTCTCTATCAAATTGTCTCCATGAAGACATGAGAACCAGACCGCCAGTTTCTATTTATCAGATTGTTTCCATGGAAACATGAACACCAGCTGCAGAACCGCTAAGCAAACATGTATTTGCTAGAAAAAAAGCCTCATAATATTCAATATTAATTTTCATTTACTTGCTCTCTCTTAAAGCGTGTTACCAAATCAATCTAAGGTCCTTGCTCCAGTCATTCCCCCATGCAAGAATGAGAAAAAGTACATTCATTTTTCTAGTCATACTTTTACATTGCAGTGCCTAAATTTCTTAAAACTTGAGAAGGGAGAAAGAAAAGAAAAACAGCAGCACCTGTTTACAATCCCTATTGCACTTAAAAATAACAGAAACATGTACCTTATGGAACGTAAAGAAAACCACACATGACAAAAATAGCACTATTTAAGAAATAAGAAGTTATGTACTCACCATAACGTTCCATCTGAGTAGGTAAACTTCATTTGTCAGCAACCTATGGGATTCGGATCCGACCTCTGATCCGAGCAGGCAGTTTTCAACAGCTTTAGATCCGAGCTCCAAGCTCCTCCCCCTACCCATAATCCCCTGCCAACCCTGACTGACCTCAGATCAAGTTTGCCCAAAAGCAGATACTGCCCGAAGACTAATACTTTCAAGATAAGTGGGTAACACCCATGGACCTGAGTATGACAACATTCATAAGTGAGGGAGCAGGAGGGAGGGACGGTTGCTGACAAATGAAGTTTACTTACTCAGATGGAACGTTATGGTGAGTACATAACTTCTTAATCTGAAGTAGTTAACTTCATTTGTGCAGCAACCTATGGGACAGAGTCCCCAGCTACCTGAACCTTGAGCGGCCTTCATGGAAGGATGTTTCGGAGTACTGCAGAGCCAAAGGATGCTCTCCCTCTGGAAATAATGTCCAATTTATAGTGATTGATAAAGGTATGAGATGAGGCCCAAGTGGCTGCTGAACAAATATCATCCAAAGAGACTCTAGCTCTAAAAGCTGCAGAAGTAGACAGACAGAGTAGAGTGGGTATGGACTCCCTGAGGTGCGGGCCTGCCAGAACTTTCATATGCTAAAAGGATACACTGCAAGATCCATCTAGACAGCGTGACTTTAGTCACAGATTTACCCAAGTTAACTTTGGCAAAGGAGACAAACAACTGGTCAGATTGCCTATGACCAGATGTCCTGCGGATGTAGAAATGAAGTTGTCTATGCATATCCAGTGAGTGTAATTTATATTCCCCTTTGTTTTGGTAATTAGGGAAGAAAACTGGTAGTTTGATGGACTGGTTAATATTATATTCAGAGGCAATATTGGGAAGAAAGGAGGGATTGGTCCTGAGGTAAACTCTATCCTTGTGAAAAGTCAAATATGGGTGTTTTACACAGAGGGCCTGTAGTTCAGAGACCCTTTGAGCCGAGGTGATAGCGACAAGAAAGGCTGTTTTCCATGACAAGAATTTAAGATCTACCGAAGCTGCAGGCTCAAACGGGGGAGCTGTTAAGGCCTGAAGCACCAGCGTTAAATCCCAAGGAGGGACTACATCCTTCACTGGAGGTCTGAGCAGAAAGGTGCCCTTCAAAAAGGTCTTACACAATTTCGTGGTGATCAAAGGGCCCAGTTCATTTCCCACGTGATGAGAGAGAGCTGCTGGTTGAACCTTGACTGTGGAGGAGCTAGCCCCCTGATGAAACAGCCCTGACAGGAAGTCTAATACCGCTGGCAAAGGAGCTGTGAAAGGATCCAAATTTCGACGTTCCGCCCAAATGGAGAAACTTTTCCATTTGCTACTATAGACCTTTCTAGTAGAAGGCTTGTGCGCTGCTACTGGAATAGTTAACTGGGGAAGAGATACCGGGAGTTCTAGCTACAAGTGGAACTGGAGCAGCCAAGCTGTGAGCTTGAGATTGTCCAGATTCGGGACTGGGAGATCTAGGGGGTGAGATATTAGACCCGGACGGGGATCCAGAATCCAAGGGGGATTCACCAGATGACACCAAAGGTAAGGGAACCAGGGTTGACAAGGCCAGAATGGGGCAATGAGGATTATCCTGCTCCCCAACCGGCTGGCTTTCTGCAGAAACTTCAGCATCAGAGGAAGAGGAGGGTAAGCATAAAGTAGACCGGGAGGCCAAGCATGCACCAGAGCATCTCTCAGAGGTTCCCCGGATGTTGGATGTTGTCCGCTAGGATGTTGGACCACAACGGAATGTGCGTTGCTATAAGAAAGCGGTTAGTGGAGATCGCCCATTCCCACACCCTCATGGCCTCTCGACAGAGTGGGTAGGACCTGGTTCCCCCCTGTTTGTTGATGTACCAGACAACAAACATATTGTCTGACTGAATCGCAATAGTTCCTACAGGAAGAAGGTGCTGAAGTGCTTGCAATGCTAAAAGCACTGCCCTCATCTCTAGGACATTGATATGCAGAGAGGTCTCCGTGGGGTCCCACGTGCCTTGGACTGTCCTGCCCGAACAATGCACACCCCACCCGAGGCGGGAGGGCGTCCGTGGTCACCATGGCTAGGGGAGGGGCCATAGAAAAGGGGCGTCCTTCCTGGAGATTCGGAGATTGGAGCCACCATAAGAGGGCCCTCTTGCAAGCCCTGCTGAGGGGAATGGGATGGCTCAGAAGAAATTGAAGGAAGGACCACTGGACCTGGAGGGTCCATTGCAAGACCCTCATGTTCAAACACGCCATTGGCAAAAGGTTGATAGCCGCCGCCATCGAGCCTAGAGCCCTCAGGACCAATTCCGCCGGAGGAGCTGGAGAATGTAAAATGGCCCACACATGTAGCCTCAGGGTTCGTAGCCGGTCTGTGGTCAAGAAAGCTAGGAGCTGGTTTGTGTCTAATCTTGCCCCTATGAAGTCTATAAACTGAGTCGGGGTAAGAGAAGACTTCTCTATGTTGATAGTGATCCCCAGCCGGGGAGCTAGACGAAGAAAGTAGTTTCTGGCTGCGCAGAGTAGATGCCTTGTCGGGGTGGTCAGGAGCCAGTCGTCCAGGTACGGGTAGAGCTGGATTCCCTGAAGCCTCAGGTGGGCCGCAATCACTGCTAACACTTTGGTGAACACACTGGGGGCTGTGGTGAGACCAAAGGTAAGGGCCCTGAATTGGAAATGACTGGCTCCTAGCCAGAAGCGGAGGAACCTTCTGGATCGCCTGTCCATCAGAATGTGGTAGTACGCATCCTTGAGGTCTATAGAGCACATCCAGTCATTCTCCCGCAAAAGGGGGAGAAAGGATTGAAGGGTGACCATGCGGAACTTCTCTTTGGTTACTGACAGGTTCAGGGAGGAGAGGTCGAGGATAGGTCTAAAGTCCCCCATTTTTTTTGGCACCAAAAAGAACCTGGAGTAAACCCTGACCCGCACTGGTCTGGGGGGACGTGTTGGATGGCTCTTTTTTCCAGCAACTGTTGGATTTCTGTTGCTGCGGCCTCCCTCTGATTGGGTGGGACATCAAGGAGGTATCTGGGGCTGCGTGGGAAAAGGGGATCTGATATCCTCTGGATATAATGCGAAGCACCCAGCGGTCTGTCGTGATGGACTCCCAAGCTGCTAGGTGCTTCAAGAAACACCCCCCGACTGCCTCCAGAGTGGAGCAGTTGGGCAACCCCTCAGGGGTGGTGCGTGGGTTGGTCCGAGAAGGGTTCTCTGGATCCAAAGTTGCGTGGGCCCCCTCTGCCTCTAGGGCGGCGTCCACCCTGCCCTCCTCTGCTGTGGAAGGACTGGGAGTCCAGAGCGGGACGGGACTGTTGCGACTTCCGGAACCACATCTTCTTCTGTCCCTTTTGGTTCTTGGAGAAGGACCTCTGGGGAGCAGAAAAGCGGACTCCGATGGCAGACGTCTTCCCATCCTTCTCGCTCTGGACCAAGGTATCGCAAACAGTTTTGCCAAAGAGGGCAGAACCATTGAAAGGGGCATTAGCGAAAGACGCCTTGAAGGGTTCTGCAAAATCACAGTGCCGGAGCCAGGCCTGACGCCTCATGACAAGGCCCGCTCTGCTGGTTCTAGCGGCTCCCTCCATAGCATGGGATAGAAGCCGCATAGAGGTGTTTGATATGGATCGGAGTGGCCATCCGGGTGGAGTGCAAACGTTTGTCCTCCGCCGACATGGACGCAACGCAGCGTACTCTTTGATAAGGTCCCGCTGCAGCCAAAGCACATGTGCCATGTAGTTCAGCGACCTCACAGAGAAGGTAGCCGAACTAAAGACCTGCTTCCCTAAACGGTCCATCGACCGAGACTCCTTGCTCGGGGGATGAACCGAGGGACTCTCCTGAGCTAGTTCCTTCTTGGTGGCAGCCGCCACCAACATGGCATCTACAGGGGGACCCCTTACTCCAGTGGGACTTGTCAGAGGGTGGGCTAAGAATTTTGTCCAGGCACTTGGGGACTGGCTCCACAGTGTCCGGCTCCTTCAACGCCCTGGTAGTAATCAAATCTACCAGGGGGTCGGCCGGAGGGGACACGCAAGAGGTACATGGGCCTGCTTCACATGCCTCCAGGAACACTGATTCGTCCGAGGTAGGCTTTGGGGCAGACCACCCCCCCCTTTATCCTGAGCATCTCCATGATGTCACCAAATGAGACATCTTCGGGGGGTGATCTTGGGGAGCCTTCCCCCTCCTCCAAATCCGTCCTCAGTTAAGGACTTGGGGGAGTCCAGGTGCCTCCTTTTGCACTTTCGCTTGTGAGGAACCTCCTCGGGGGGCTGTCCGAGCTCGTCTCACCAGCCACGTCTTGTTCCAAAGGAGCGACCTGGGACGTCAGAGCAGGCTGCCCCTTGGGGCCAGGTGATGGAAGTCACGCCCAACTGAGAAGGAGTGCAGGGTGGAGCCGTGGCAAGGGCCGGGGGCCTGGAATCTCTCGACAGGGCCCTCTCCACCACGTCGAATGACGAGGGAGAGCTGCTCTCTCTGGGAACCGAAAGCAGACCCTCCCTCGGATCAGACGGACGGATCGGGGCCAACGCCAAAGCGATCGGATCCGATGGACCAGCATGCTCTGACCTGGATGGAGCCGAAGGCATACCGATACCGCCGGATCCGAAGCTCAGCCCTCGGCTCCGAGAGCTCGGATCCGATGGATCCGACAGACTCGAGGGAAGTGTTGGCGCCGAAGTACCCGAGACTATCGGCACCGATACACCCCCGGCTCCAAGGCTGCCCGGCTCTGAAGACTCCGAGCCCGGGAAGCGAGACGGAGAAGGAGCTATCGGGGCAAAAAAAGGGGTCAAGCTCCCCCCCCCGGAGGAGGGGAGAGGCAGGAGCACTCCCATCTGCAGTTGGGCCTGGAGGAATCTTCTCATCATCCGATCCAAATATGCATCCGTGAGACTTCGAGTAGATCTCGATGAGGCTATAGAGGCGGGACGGGAGTGTCGCCTCGATGACCTCGAAGGAGATTGGATCTCCTCCTCAGGACCCGGTGAAAAGCACGGGGACCTGATCCGAGATGGAGGAGACCCAGAAGTCCTGGAGGGAGAAGACCGCTTAGACAGGGGGGGCCGAAGCAGAGGCCTCGGCCCGCCGCTTGTGGTGCTTCTCCCTCCTTTTCTCTTTCCTGGCCTCCCTCTCCTCCAGGCCTAAGGCTGGAGGTTGAGTCCCGGCCAGGGGGAGGGAAGCAGGAGTGGCAGCTGCCGCAGCGGGAGCCACAGGTGGACCGGAGGTAGAAGCCGAATCTAGGGTCAGAAGACCCGCCAGAATCAGCTTGGACCTCCGGTCCTTGAGTGCCCTGGGGTTGAACGCCGTACAGATGGAACAACCAGAAGACAGGTGTTCAACCCCAAGGCACAACACACACAGAGTGTGACCATCTGCCGAGGACAGCTTATGGCCACACTCGGTGCACTTAGAAAAGATCAATTTTGGGGCCTCAGCCATTTGAACTAAAAAAGAGAAACACACACATTAGGCCAAAAACACACAAACACACACACACACAACCTTAATGGAACCACGAAGGAAGGGGGAGGTAAAAGACCAAAAAATATATAGTTAAACTAGAGAGGGTTTTAACAAAAAGGGACCTGAAAACACACACAACCAAAAAACAGACGAAAGGAGAGAAAAAAGGTAATTTTTTCCCTCACAAAAGTCTCAAAGGCTTGGAGCTGTAGATCAAGCTGTTGTTGGATAACCGCGGCAAACTAGATCGGAGGTCAGTCAGGGTTGGCAGGGGATTATGGGTAGGGGAGGAGCTTAGAGCTCGGATCTAAAGCTGTTGAAAACTGCCGGCTCGGGTCCGAATCCCATAGGTTGCTGCACAAATGAAGTTAACTACTTCAGATTAAATATTTACTTAAGAGTTAATTTTCTTTCTTCCTCCTATTCCCCTCCTCAAAACACTTTTCTGAAAATTAATGACATGAAGCAGGGCATATGCTTTAGACTCCCCCACAAGTCCAACAAATTCTGAAAAAAGTCCAGTATTTCCAGATTTTCTTCTGTCATATTTTACAAATAGAATTACTGCATTGCAAACCCACATTAAGTTACTGGTTTTATTTCTGTACATCTCCATCTCCCAAATCTGGTCTCTACTTCATTTCCAACGTACTCCCGATTCTTCTAGTCAACTTACATTCTCCCTTCATTCTCTCCAACATTTTCCTTTGAAACATTGTCTCTCCAAGATCTTTACTACCAGAGGTAAAAGAAGCAGAATCTCCTTCTGTTTCACAGTTACTTTTTGTTGGACAAACTTCTGTATTTCCTCCTTAGCATGTACTTCATCAAAAATTTTGTCCCTCTAGGGAAGAATACCTTGAAGACAGCTGGGTGCAGCGGTTTGAATCTCACACCTGCATCATGGCATTCCCTAAATAGTGGAACACATTTGCGCCTCTTCTGCCTGGTGTACAATGAGTAATCATTCTTCAAAATAGACTTATTATCAGATCTTACCAAGGAGGACATTACGCTGGGGGGGGGGGTGCAATGCTCCCCATGTTTGAGTACTATGTCAAGGAAATTTGAGAACATAGTGGGAGTGCAGAACAGCTGTTTTACAGCATTTGCATTGACAAGTCTAGGAATCTCAGCCTGCATGTTAGTGATCAAGTATGATATCTAGTTTATGGAGGGACAATTAAAATCACCAATGAGTAGTGTGTTGGGCTGAATGGTAAGTGATTCTAGTAACTTCAGGTATGCAGAGTGGTTTTCATGGGTCACAGTTGAAGATCTGTAACTAGCAATGATATGGTGGGGGCTTTTGACTATGGTCAGCTGGACATGGAGTAGTAGTTCAAGTGAGTCATCCTGCATGACCAATCTAGAGGGGATTGTTTTTCATGTAAATGTAAACCCCTCCTCCTCTTATTTTTTTCCTTTTCATTGGGTGGTATGAATGTGCAATAGGCATTGAAGTCTTGCACTGCTGGTGTGCTTTCCACAGCCTTGAACACATCTTTAAATGTACAGCCATCATTCTCTGTGGCAGGGGAAAACTTCCAGGGAGTGCAGTTTCTTGTTAAGACTCCTACCACTGAGCAGCAGTACTTTCCACTTGGCATTAGTAGAATTTATTTCACTGGTAAAGTCTGTTGGTTTGGCACTGCCTAAAAGAGGCACTATGGGAGTGGCTAATGCCTTGGCCAGTATTTGAAAGCCTAGTGGCGATAGGTGCAGAACACATCTGACAAAGCCACATGGTCTGTCGATCATGTCGTCCAAGGCTGACAAAAAATTATCTCCTTGAAATGACCCCAGTAGCTAAACCAATTATTGATGTCAATCATTTTCTGTTTGCATTGTGGCATCATTCTTGGTGAGGGTAAAATGCTGCTCAGCGTAAGGTCCATACAAGCCTGTGACATGCATTTAGAAAGGTCAGTCATCTATTCCTTCATATAATCCAGGAAGGTACATCTCAGGTCTTTCACAACCACAAGTACCAGTCTGACTCAGTCATAGTCCATGAGGGTGAGTGATCCGAGTACCTACGTGATCTGGTGAATCCTGCCACCCCCCCGACAGGCAAATGACTGTAACCCTATCCTTATCTAACTCTGTGAGGGGGGATCAGTGGGTCTCATAATGGAGTTTCCTATGACAGATGTTTCAATGTGTGGTGTTTTGCCTTAGGGGCTTAATTGTGGAGCCACTGACATCCATTTGTGTGTGTAATTATTGGTATCGACTTGGTTTTGTTTGCATGTGCTTTGAGGGCAGTGCACAAGAGGCCTCTGAGGTTATGGTACGTTACTTGTGAGTAACTCTGCATATGTGGGTTTATGTGTCGAGACCTTATTTAGTGAGGGAAATGATGTGTGTGCGCTGACAACCCGTTTGCCATTTGATTTGTCAGTATGTAAGAGTTACGTCTCAATTTTCATAGTTTAACTACATCTTTCACATACTGTGTTTGTTTCAGGATTAAATGGCTGTCAGTATACATGAGATAACTGCTACATTGCCTCAGGGTATCCATTTCAACCAGGCTGGTAACAGAGATAGCAGGAAAGTGCCAATCCATGGTTTCAGGTTTTTACTATAGGTTTAACCAGAGAGAAGAGTCGGGGGATTTAACTGAACTGGGATGACATCACATGGACTAAGTGTGAACTGCAACTATCCGACAAGGCAATGCCGCTCACCAACTCAGATGCTCCTAAAGCAGCAGGGAGAATAGGGAAGGTTGCAGAGATAGTTATTCTAAGGGGAAATTTTAACCCGAACGTGTTTGCATTTATACAGGGCACTGCTAACAGCCACTGTGCGAACAGCAGTCTAGCACAAACAATGGGCTTACATAGAATCATAAAAACAAGTTTTACAACAGCAAGGCATACAGACCAATCAGAAAAACAGACAACAAGCTTTGAGCCTATTAGACCCAACTCAAATAGGTTTGCGACAGCACACTTCTGCCACAAGAGTGCAATCAGAAAAACACAATGTAAAAATGCTGGTTTTAGAGCTCCTGTGCAGGGAAACTACTCAATCTAGATACTACTGTCCTGTAAAACTAGCAGATACGATGTAATTAAGTACTACAGCAGCAGTGGAAACAGCTCAGCTTTGAAACTCTACTCAAGTGCGAGAAATGTAACAATACAGGATTCTTATGAAATACAGTAAAAATAATTAGCAGAAGTGAATATGACACTTATTTTCATTCTTTTTGCAGCAAATGACTTTAGATGTAGCAAATTCTCTGCACTGGTGAGGCAAAGTAGACATCTGTTGAATTAACCGACACACAACTCAAGATACTGAATAAAGGGCTAAATTTTGTCCCCGTTTTTTTTGTTTCTGAACAATCTTTAGCTCAGGATGTGGCAAATTTTTGTCGATTATTGAATTTGAAATTGTTTTTTGCCAACAATGATTGTGATGCATCTCATGATTTTAAGTTCAAAAAATCTACATTTAATCCACTGATGACACATTTAGTGGGGGTTTTCCAAAAAAGTGTTTTACAGGATATACATTGTTATCTTTGGGATTTTCCAGTATACCATAATAATTTGTCCACGGAAGAAACACAGAGTCTTTATGAGCTTGTTAACAACAAAAATTTGGTTATTACTCAAGCTGATAAGGGTGGGGCGGTGGTGGTATTGGATAAGGTTACTTATGACAAGGAAGCTATGAGACAATTGGGGGACAAGGGATATTATATGCATATGCCTTTGGATCCTTCTCCTCATTTTCAGCGCAAAATTGGTCAGTTTTTGACAGAAGCAGTGGAGGAGGGCATAATCACACAGTTTACAAAAGAACAACTAATGGTCCTGTCACCCAAGAAACAATATTTCTACTTGTTACCCAAGATACATAACATGCCAGTAATCCACCAGGTCGACCTATTGTCTCTGGACATGGGTCCCTTACTGAACCCTTATCTGAATATTTAACTCAGTATTTGAAACCACTACTTGGATTCATAAGAGCTAGGATTGAAGACACCACCCAGTTTTTGGACATTATCAATGAGAGCCAACTTGAACCCCATTGGCTATTGTGCACCCTGGACATTACCTCTCTTTACACTAATATTCCACACTGGGCAGGCTTACAAGCTCTGGACTATTGGTTGGCTAGATCTGGCTCATACCAACCTGGATTTAATACATTTTTGGTATGTCTCACAGAATATGTGTTGACTAGCAATGTTTTTTACTATCAAAATCAATGTTTCTGGCAAACTAAGGGTACTGCTATGGGTGCGGCTTTCGCACCCATATATGCAGATCTTTTTATGGCATATATTGAGGAAATCATGATTTATGACCATAATCACAACATTTATATGTGTGAGATGGATATCTGGCGTCGTTATCTGGATGATTGTTGGTTGGTGTGGAAAGCTGATGAACATTATCTTATAGAGTTTCTGGAGTACCTCAATGACAATATATGGGGCACTGAATTTAAGTTGACCTATCATAGATCAAGGATGTTATTTCTGGATGTTGAAATCACTAGAAATGAGGATAATACTCTGTCCACCAAGTTGTTTAGGAAATTTCCAGAATATAACTCTATTACATGCTACTAGCTTCCACCCACAACATATCATCCAGAATATACCCAAATCCCAGTTTCTAAGAGCCAGAAGAATTTGTTCTAGCCAACAGTCCTATTTTGAGGCTCGTGATGACCTGGCCCGTAGATTTATCAATAGAGGTTATCGTCCAGGTACAGTTAATTTGGCTAAACGGTGGGCCTCCAATCTAAATAGACAGGATTTATTATCATATAGAGATAAGAATCATAATCTGGTTTCACAGCCCTTACGTCTGGCTACTACCTATGGACGGAATACACAGGGCTTCAAGAACATTATACAGAGACATTGGAATGTGTTAAAGGCTGACCATAAATTGAATTATTTTCTTCAAGACAGATGTTCTTTTTCATTTAGAAGGGGACAGACTATTGATTCCAAACTTAGTCATTATAAGAGGGTGTGTCTGGACACTGTAGTTTCTACTCAATTATCTCTTACAGGTAGACCTGTTCTGGGATGTATTCCATGTGGCCACTGTTCATTTTGCACTCGTGTTTCACATACTCGGGGAATTTAGCAGTAAAAACACCTCTGAGGTTTTTGATATTAAATTTTGGGCCAATTACAGTACTGAGTGGGTCATCTATTTGGTGACCTGTACTTGTTCTGCTTTTTATGTGGGCCAGACCTCTAGGGCTTTTCGTCTCAGAATTTGTGAACATTTGAGTGATATCAAGAACAAATGACTCAGCAATGCATTATATAAACACAGTTTAAAACATGCATCAGCTTCTTTTAAGTTTGTCACTATAGACTGTATCAAGGGTACATGTAAAGATAAACATCACTGGCATGAATTACTTTGTTTAAAGGAGAGAAAATGGATTGTAAAACTTGGAGCTCTGTTTCCACCTGGTCTTAATGACCAATTTTGAATCAAGCTTTTTGATTAGTTCTCATGTGATTTTTCACCATATAAATGTATTTGAACTGATACCTAACCATTTTGATTGTTTGAATTTGTTTGAATTTCACTGAAGAAGGCTCTTTTGAGCCAAAACCGGTTTGATGGTTTTTGTCACATTAGATTCACAGGGGGATTTGTCCCTCTCATGTGAATAAATTATTTTGTATTTGGCACCTTCCAACACTTGCTGGCTTGTTTTTTGGCAAAGTAGACAAACCAAGAGCAGCTCTGCGGAATTGAGCACAAACCCGCACAAACACTCAATTTATTAAACAGGATGATGCCCTGGGGTTCATCCATGTTCTAGTCTCCATAGACAAGGTTCCTTAACATGTCCTGGACAGCTACAGGTCATCCTCTATGCTCCACGAAGCTCACATCTCTTCCCAAAGGACACTATAATGCATTTCTTCACGTTGAGTTTTAATCTGTGGCTTTGGCACCAGTCATTTGCTTGTGTTAGGCTCTCATCATCCAGCCAATACCCTACTCATTGGAGACTACCCCTCTATTGACTGGGTAACATACACTCCCCCTCTGACTCACAAACGCAATGTTTTCTGGACTTCAACACAAACCCTGGACCACATAGTGCACACTCCAGAGGACCAAACATATTGTAACATGAGAGAGCACTGAACCCCCTGCCACATCCTCATTGGTGAGGTCAGACCACAAAGCTGCCTCCCTTGACATAAAAATCAATTCGTAACACCCAACTAAACTCGTACCAGTTAGGAACTAGTCCAAAGCAAACTACATTCTATTAATGTTAACATTCAGTACTTCCCCAAACACAGCTACTTTTGCAGAATTATTTAGAGACCCATACAAACATGTAAATGGTTACACTGAGGCTGTTGTACCTACTGAAACCAAGCACAGACCTAACAATAAAAACAAACCCCACTGATGGAATTTTTTTCTTAAGAGGGAATATAACAAAAGAAAAAACAAAACTCTTAGCCAAAATAAGAAAGAGCAACTCTCAGAAACAAGAGCTCTCTATTAGATTTCTTTGATTCAAGTAAACAAGAAACCAAGTCCAACAAGGCCAATTATGATGTCAGACTAGGCTCACAGGCTAAGGACAATCACAAAGCCTTCTTCAGCTATGTCAGGAACCATAACACTCAAGTGTGCATAACTGGTATTAAATGGCACATTCACAGACCAGGGTGTCATAGCATATCTACTGTCTGATAAATTTAGCTTTAACTTCAACCCCCCCCCCCCATGAAATTCCTCTCAGCATAACCCATCCCCCCAACTATCAACAAGGAGTAGATTCTAGTGGTGCTCACTAAAGCCAAAAAGCACTGCTTGAATGGGCCCCGACAATATCTATGGTTGACTCCTAAATAGCATAAAATCAGACATAGCAGGATCACTTGGGGCACTCAAACTCAACTACAGCCTCAAAAACAGTTTATGTACCAGGTGACTGGAAGGCCACAATGGTCAACCTCTTCATAAGGGTGGACCATCAACCGACCCCGGGAACTACAGACCCATCAGTCTGACAAGTCTGATATGCAAAGCTATGGAATGTATTATCATAGAAATCATCAAGGACACTAGCAACTTACAGAGTCTGAACCCATCCCAGTCTGGCTTTGTTAGGGGAATGTCTTGCCTTCTCAACCTGGTAAACTTCTTCAAGAGGCTCACCAAGGCTATGGATGAGGGCATACTACCTACCTTGGCCTGGCCAAGGCATTCAATACAATACCCCACTCAGGTATTGATGACAAACTCTCAGAACTAGGCATAAATCCCTATATAACTCGCTGGATTTCTGGCTGGCACAAAGACAGGACCGAAGAAGTCAGGATTGGCAAGACCACCTCCACCAGACCACCAGTCACCAGTGGGGTACCCCAGGGCTCCATGGTAGGCCTGCTCCTGTTTGGCATCTACTTCTCAGAAGTAAAGGCTAATGTCAAAGGCCTCTGGCTCACCAAGTTCACAGATGACTGTACATTGGTAGCTATCAGGTTTCCCCCACAATAGGAACAACCTACAACAGGGTCTAACACAAACAAATGACTGGTGCCAAATCCATGGATTAAAACTCAATGGGAAGAAATGCATTATGATGCACTTTGGGAAACTGTCCACCCAAGCTAATTACTCCATAGATAAAACACTCCTAACAGCTGACGAAATATTTAGGGATCTGGGAATATATGTCGACAGCAATCTGGGCTTTGACCAACACGTAGCCAAGAAAGAAAATTATTCTATGTGGCCCAACCTGTAAATAAAGGTATGGCCATCCAGGTTCAAGGAAGTTGTAGTACCACTTTAATCAGCCCTTATCAGACCCATCATGGAGTGCAATGCCCTCTTTGGCATGTACCTAACCAGGGACTTGTAGCAGTTGGAACTCCCTCAAAGGTCCCTCACCAGGAGAATCCAGGGTATGAATACCCTATACTACACAGATCGCCTTAAGGCTCTCTCTGCACTCAATCTCCTAACATGTTACTGAAAACCAATCTATGTCCAGCCTAAAAGGCATCCTCCTATCCAGATCTGATGAATCTCTTGCACATCCACAAAACAAACAGCACCAGAAACACTAGATCTGTAGACCTGAACTTTGCCTGCGACATAAACAGAACATGCTGGACTGAAAGATATGCACCTAAAATTATCCCTGTTCTATGGAATGAGCTCCCCAGCTACATGACAGAGTTCATCTCTAACCCTGTTCAAAAGGAACCTTGATCACTGGATGGGAAATTACAAATTCACCTACGGTCTTGGCCCCCATGTCTCTCATGGACAGAGACAGATTAATCCTCAACTAAAATAACCCCCCACATAAACCTTAATTTCATCT
Organism: Protopterus annectens; assembly: GCF_019279795.1. Taxonomy (NCBI): domain Eukaryota; kingdom Metazoa; phylum Chordata; order Ceratodontiformes; family Protopteridae; genus Protopterus; species Protopterus annectens. Next base: position 721,781,215 of record NC_056732.1, read on the forward strand.
TTACTAACACACCTACCATACAAGTATCCAATGAACTCAGAGACAAAACTGTGTTGGACTGCACAGCTAAGCTATTAGCTTAGTACAAAAATATAAAAAAAGGAGCTCTCCCATTTAAAAAGCACAATATAGTCTCGGGTCTGTTAAAAAACAAAACTCCCTAGTTTTAAATCAACTTTCCTGAAGAGGAAAGTGAAAAATTAAACATTTCCAAAAGAACCATATCTGCCCAGCAAAGAAACAGCGCAAGCTGACTGTTGACCCTCAAAAGCTTTGGAGAAGCAAACTGTTCAGCATCAGTAAAGCTCTGAAGGGCTTGGTGCCCAAACTTGTCTTTTAGTCATCTCAACTGGAAATGCCTGACAGTTTTGGTGCGTGGAAGGTGCCTTGAAGCTCTGGAAGCTTGCCAGCTGTTATATATCATTGTCAGGATATAACCAATGTAACTAAGGCTACTGCAGCAGTTATCAATATGATGAACATCTTTTAGTATACAATGATTGCTCTGATACTATATTCTTTATTTCCCCCTGCCTCCTCCAAGGTTCTCGATTCATTAGTAGCAATATTCATGTTGGTAGACCTTCATGCCTCTATGCCAATTTGCAAACGGAGCTGGCAAAAATTTTGGAAGTGTTTCAGCTGAAGTTTACAATCACTAAAACAAAACTTAAAAAATGTAATGTGTTGAATATATTTCCATTACAAAGCAGCCGATGTAATGATCAAAAATGTAAAATAACCTAAATAAAAGTTTGCTGCCTTTAATATGTTTTATTTAATGTTTTAAAACCGGTTTCCTCTCTGGAAGCACTATGACTACATTGCTAAGCTGAGGTTTCTAAAAGTACAGTATTATAGATAACTGCCAAAACTGCGGGAGTGCAGTTAATTTTTTTTTTGTCAAGTAAAATTCACAAAAGCTTCTTTTCAAGGGCAACCTGGGACAACATTTACTGGTTAGCAAATTTCCTCACAGCATACCTCTCAACCTCTTAGAGCAAGAAATCTGGACAAGGACACAAACAATGGGGGGACAAAGCCACAAAAACAGGGACACTTTTGAAATATTGCTCTTACAAACTTAGAAAGCTGATACAATAACATTAGCATTACTTTTCTGAAGGGTATGAAGTCTGAACCCAAATGTCTGCCAACATTTTCTGACTTCAGTCCTCAATGATATGCTAATGATTTGCCCAAATAAAATACAGTTTTATGAGAACCAGACCACGAATATGAGGCAAAAATCTGGACAGTTGAGAGGTATGTATCACAGTCACAAACTATACAAAGAGAATCTGAACATATTTCTCATCCTCATCACTAGAATCAGGGGAAAAAACAAAAATGGGGGGGCAAAGGCCAACAATAGGATAGGCTTTAACAATTGCACTTATAAATTTTGAAAGTTGCTAGAATAACAGGTTTTACATTACTGTGCATTTTCTGAAGCATATAAAGTATGAAACTCAAATGTCCAACATTATTTAGAGACACAAGTCCTCAGTGATTTGCTAGAAAGCCATAAATGGCACGAGTAACTAACCAAAATACAAGGCCAAATCTGGAGATTCTGCAAAATTCTGGACAGTTAAGAAGTATGAATCTGAGGGAACTGTAGCTCTCAACCAATCAGTGACAAACTTCAACAGAATCAGGGACAAATCCAGAAAAAAAAAATCAGGGGCACAATATCTTAGTGCTATTAACTTGAGATACTGACAATCATAGCATATGAATTAATACACATTTTCTGAAGTAAAAGAAGTCTATAACTCTTAATTGTCATTATTCATGAAGTGCAATTCACGATCTTTCCTCCAAAAGTCACTAGTTTTAGGAGGGATTAAGAGGGACAGAGCTAAAAATGGAGTCAAAATCAGGTACAGTTCAGGGGGATGGAGGGAATCAAACCAATGATTACAAGGCACTGCAGCTCACAGCCTTAACCATTTCTACTACCCATCCATGCAGCTCAGCCTCCATATTGCTAGAATCAACAGAAATTCCAGCTATGAGACCAGTCACCCCACTTAAGGAATTGCTGCACAGTCACTCCATTTCATTATGTTAAGTTATTTCAATTTCAAAATGCAGGCAAACTGGGAGAATAACTGGTGTAATGACAATGCCATATCATGCTGTGCCAAAAGATAATTATACTTAAGATTTCTGGCCAAACCTGCATAGATGCATTTAATTTCATATACACATCTTAATATTAACACTTTTCTCAGAGGTTGATGTAATACCTGCATAATATGCATTCCTGAAACAAATTCAACAATTGTAAGAGCCAAAGACAAAGTTGCTGCTAAGATACACTTTACTGGTGCTTCAAACTGCACACCACCAAGCAGCTCTTTAAATGTGAATGCCCTTCAAAACATCACTCTTGCATAACTGCTTAATTACACAATCACCCATTACAAATTAGCAAAACAGGACAACCAATTGTCAGTGCAAAAATCACACGGTGAAAAAAACTCAAATAAGAAAACAGCATCACCATAAAAGTGTCATATAAATATAAATAATTAATTGCTGTTAACTATAAAATATTAAGATTAATTTCCCAATTCATTCATCTAGTTTGTAAAGTCCTACAATTAATAATAAACTTTGTTTCCATTTCCAAAAGCATATGAATGAAATCCCCTCCAATATCCAAGTGGGGTCTAGCTAAAATGCTAAAAAATAAACAAGAGCTGAATGAAAATGCTGAGCCATGGGACTGTCCAAACAATGGCTCTTCATGTCCCCCAAATGTTCGAGTTTGCTTATTTTGACCATCCTTTTAGTTTGATCCATGTACCATTTAATAGGTATGCACCCACACCCTATATTATACACACTACCCCACAAGAACAGCAGTTGAATCTCTCAACCGAATGATGCATTCTCCCATTAATTATACTACCCGATATGTTTTTGATTCCCTCGTGGAAAATGTAAACTATATAGCAGAAAGAACCCTGATGGGTCCCCCCTCCTTGTGTGATCCTTTTAAATTCTTCATCTCCTTCATATTCAAAAATCTTCAATAAGAGATTGTCACTCTTTCAGGAAACAGTTTGCTTAGTACCTCATCTTGACTAATAACATGCCATAAATTACTTATCACAGTTTTTTCGAGACTTATGAAATGATTGAAAACCTAACAAAATAAACTTCCTTCTCATAGTCTCTTTTTTCCCCCCACTGAATACACACATTTATTATTTGTTCCCCTAAATGTAATTCCCCTATTCAAATGTCTAATTGGCTATTCCCCTACCAACTTATTGTTAGCCTTTTCTATGACTTCTACTGAGTAACCTCTCTTCAAAAGTCTAACTTTAATTCACCTTCTACTTGTGTTTCCTCTGATGTATTAACCAAAATGCATTTAAATTCCCCATAGGCTAAAGAATTCAATAAATGTGGGGGGTGCATACTGTTCACATACAGGAAATTGCTGACGGCAGTAGCTTTCCTATAAGGTTTTAACTGTACCTGCTTATCTTCACTTATCCAAGAACTGCAACAAACTTTTATATACCTTTTATGTAAATTCTAACCCAAAAAATTGCCATTCAACTGTTCCATAAATCTTTCAAATTCCCTTACTTCACCTTTGCAAACAAATATTTAATCATCAACGTAACAACTGTAAATGACATGATCTGAAAAAAAACTCAGAAAACTATAAAAACTGATTCTCAAAATGAGCCATAAAAATAAGGGCATAGGAGGGAGCGAAGGAAGCTCCATCGCAGTGCCCGACTTCTATAAAAATAAATAAATATTATATATATATATATATATATATATATATATATATATATATATATATATATAAAATCTAAACTAGCTATGAGTAAGAGAAATTCAAGTAACTGAATCAAAAATGAGGTACGAGGACCTTCACCTAACATTTTCTCAACTGCTTCCAAGCTCCATTTCTTTTTAATGCTTGTATGCAACTGTGGCCCATTAAAAATCATCCTGCCAAATTAAACCTTTAATCGCTTTACAAAACTCATTAGTATTTTTAATATAAGAAGAAACTTTCTGTAACTGTATTTTCAAATGCGTATCCAAATAAATGTCTACATTCTGTAAATAAGCATTAATGCCAGAAACAGTCTGCCAGGGGGATCTACAAGATTCTTGTGTATCTTTGGTATGGCGTAAAACTTTATATCCTCAGGATGTTTAATTTGCAACATTCTAACATCTGCAGAAGGTAGAAAACCTAGCTGTTCCCCCTCTCCAGGATTTCCTACAAAGCACTGAAATCTAAAACCGGTTTATTGTGTAGTTTTTGACCGTCTTTGTCATTCAACAATAATTCATAGAGCATCTTTTTATAACCCACTTTAGACGTAACTACTGAATTTCCACCTTTATCTGCCTGGGTAAGCACACATTCCTGATTTACTGAGTGGTTTCAATGCCAACCACTCACGTTTGCTCAGGTTGTACTGCTTAACAGACTTTATGAACTTTAGATACTCAAGTCTGACCCGCTTACACAATATTTTTTCAAAACTATTTACCACAGCAGAAGTTTTGGGGGGGTACAAACTTATTGGCAGTAGGAAGGTTGGGTATGAGCAATTTGCCATAACCGGTACAAAAACTATCCTGAAAAGCTCCGTTGCATGAACATACTCTACATTTGCAGGACCATATGTATAAATATACAAATCATTCTCATGTAATGACATATCCATTAAAGAATCATCCAATTCAACCCCTTGTGCATTATTAACCGCATGCCCATTTAAAAAAAAAATTATCAAATGGTTCCCTCTCAGCCTGGTTACATAAAAAGTACAGTTTTGTACCTACCATAAATGTAGATGTTAGAGTGTTCACCCTGCTGCAGTCATCACACGTGGGTTATCCTGTCGTCAGGCAGTCCCGCAGTCGGCCGGATTTCCAAAGTCTTGGTCCGACGTCGGCTGCTGTCGCCTCATCCCTGGCGTCAGTGCGCCAGGGGTACATATACGGCAACAGACGCCATTTTCTTCAGTTTTTCTTGCCCCAGATGTCAGGTGCCCCCAAAAAGGTGATCAAAATTAGTACCAAATGGTGTGAACACTGTACAAACACAAAATCCATTCAGCTATAAGCAAATACATCAGCAAGGTAGAGCAGAGATTTAGCCAAAAGATCAGAGGGGTTGGAGGGAGGATAACCTGGACTGCAGCAGGGTGAACACTCTAACATCTACATTTATGGTAGGTACAAAACTGTACTATGTTCATCGTGTTACCCTGCTGCAGTCATCGCACTTGGGTTGAGTCCCAAAGCTAAGGCAGGGTGGAGGTATCATAGAGGGTTAGTGGAGGCAATGAGGCCCTGCAGAACTGCAGTGGCGAAGCCTGCCCTGGACTTAGAATAAAGAGGTAGGTGATGGTGTTTGGTGAAGGTGTGTACTGAACTCCAAGTTGCAGCTTCTAAAATTTCCTTGGTAGGGACCCCTCTGAGAAAGGCTGTAGAGGTAGCTGTTGCACTGGTAGAGTGGGATCTAATGGTAGTAGGAACTGGTTTCCCATGATGGGTATAACAGAACCGCATGCAATGGCCTATCCATTTAGAAATGGTTTGTTTGGATATAGCCCTCCCTTGAGAAGCTGTAGCATGGGATACAAAGAGCTGGTCAGTTTTTCCGAAAGCCTTAGTTTTGTCTAAGTAGTAACGAAGCTGCCTGTGAATGTCCAAGGAATGCAAGAGTCTCTCACCTTTGTTCTGTGGATTGGGAAAGAAGGTGGGTAGATGGATAGTTTGATTTAAAGCTACACTGGAAACCACCTTAGGCATGAAGGAAGGATTAGTTCGTAGAGAAACTCTGTCTGATGGAAAATGAGGAAAGGTTCCACTGCCATTAGTGCCTGTAATTCTGAGACTCTCCTACCAAAAGTTATTGCCAGGAGCAGGGCAGTCTTCCAAGATGGGAACTGAAGGTCTGCAGAGAAAGCTGGTTCAAAGGGAGGTAACGTTAGTTTTTCCAGAACAAAGTTGAGGTCCCATGTTGGTGTAGGAGCTCTTCTAGGTGGTCTAATGTTTTTTGCCCCTCTGAGGAACTGCTTTAGAAGAGGATGTGAAAACAAAGGTGCATTTGTGTCGTAGTGAGCTGAAATAGCTGAAGCATGGATTTTAATAGAGGAGAAGGAAAGTCCTTTGTAAAACATCTCTGCTAAATACTGCAGAATGTGAGGCATATGAGGTTGAGTTGTGTCTTGGCCTTTAGCTTGGTTCCAGGCAGAAAACCTTTTCCATTTGTCTGAGTAAGCCTTCCTGGTGCTTGGCCTCCGGGCTTCCAGAATAACATCCAGAACTGCTTGTGAAAGAGGGGCTGGTTGGATGTTTAAAAGATTTGCCATGCAGCCAGGTTTAAGGTTTTTACCTGGATGTGTAGAATCTGTTTGTTTAGCTGCATGAGCAAATGAGGTATTTGAGGCAATATCCATGGTGGGCTGTGAGCCATATTCTTCAATAGCGGGTACCAGTGCTGGCGTGGCCAGTCTGGGGCTATGAGAATCAGCCTTGGTTTCTCCTTTTTGACCTTCAAAAGAACCTTTGTGAGAAGAGGTAATGGAGGAAAGGCATATGCGGTCAGGTTTTTCCAATTGAAGGAGAGAGCGTCCACTTTCCAAGCTTGATGGTGGAATGTCATTGTACAAAATTTTGTCAGTTGGTAGTTTTGAGGACTGGCAAACAGGTCTATACTTGGTAGGCCCCATTTTTGAGTAATCATTGTAAATATTTGTGGGTCTAGCTTCCACTCGTGGGGATCTTTGATGTTTCTGCTTAGGTCGTCTGCCAATGTGTTTTTCTGTCCTGGCAGAAATTGAGCTTGTAACTGGACTTGATAGGCCAGAGCTGTGTTCCATAAGATTATTGCTTGCCTGCAAAGAGGGTAGGAATGTGTGCCCCCTTGTTTGTTTATGTACCACATTACTGTGGTGTTGTCCGTCTTTATTGCAAGATGTCCTGGATGTAGAAGATCCTTGAAGGCCATCAGCTTGCTGTACAGCTAGCATCTCTTTCTGATTTATGTGCAGTTTTCTTTGTTCTGCAGTCCATAGGCCTTGAATGCATTGCCCTGCCATGTGTGCCCCCCAGGCATAGTCTGAGGCGCCTGTTGTGATAGTTTGCCTGGTTGGGGCAAGGTGAAAGGCTGACCCTTGTTGAGGTGACATGCCTGTGCCCACCATAGAAATTCCTGTTGAAGGCAGGGAGTGAGAGATATCACTGTGTCCAAGCTGTGGCTGTGTTGAGACCATACACTTTTTAGGTACCACTGTAATTTCCTCATATGCAGTTTTGCAAATGGTATTATCAGAATGCAAGATGCCATGAAGCCCAAAGCCTGCAGAATTTTTCTTGCAGTTAATTGGGTCTTTGTTGCCATTGGCTTGAAATATTGAGTCAGTTGTAGTTGCTTGTAATATTGAGTCAGTTGTAGTTGCTTGTCTGGTGTGAGATAAGCCTTCTGGGCCGTTGTGTCCAAGCTGGCACCCAGGAATGTCATTTTTTGTGAGGGTACTAGTTTTGACTTCTTTTCGTTTACTGTGTACCCCAGACAATTTAGTAGATGCTTCACAAAAGCCAGATGATGTGAGAGAATGTCTTTTCTTTCTGCTTGGATGAGGCAGTCGTCCAGGTATGGATATATTTGAATTCCTCTTTGTCTGCGGTATGCAATTACTGGTGCCAGGCATTTTGTGAAAACTCTGGGCGCAGTAGATAAGCCAAAGGGCAGTGCAGAGAATTGGTAATGGGTTGAACCTGCAATGAAACGGAGGTATCTTCTGCAACTTTGTCTGATGGGGACATGCAGGTATGCCAACGTTACCAGCCATGCTTCCTTGCCCAACATGGGAAATAGCTGCTGTAGTGTTAGCATCTTGAATTTTGGTACTTGTAGGCAAGTGTTTAGAATTGAAAGATCCAGAATTGGTCTCCAAGCATTGTCCTTTCTGGGTACTAGAAAGAGCCTGGAGTAAAATCCTTGACCTTGCTCTCGAGTAGGTACCAGTTGAATGGCTCTCATGGTCATGAGAGCTGTAATTTGTTTTTGAGCCTCTGCCCATTGATTTTGTGGCAGGTTTGGCATTCCTCTTTTCACTGGCAAGGTGTGAAAGTGGAATCTGTATCCTCGTAAAATTATGTCTAGGAACCACTTGTCCTTTGTGACCATGTGCCAGTTGTCTGCAAAAAGTGCTAGTTTTCCCCCCAAGGGGGCTAACAAAAGAGCTTTGTTTGGCCAGTTGAGGTGCAAGTCAATGAGTCTGCCTTGTGGTGGGTTGAAACCGGTCTTCTCCTCCTTTCTGGGTTGGAGTGCCCCATTGGCGAGGTTTATACTGGGCTTGTGGTTTTCCTCTGCCCCTTGGGCGACTGTATTTATCCCTCTGAGGTCAGTCAGTGGCTGGAAAGGACCAACTTTTTGTTGGCCAGTTTCTGCTGAAGCGAGGGGGTACCTGTAGGAAATCTTTGACTGTCTGCATTGATTTCTCCTTATCTTCCATTTTCTTTAGCACTTCTTCTGCTTTAACTCCAAAAAGAACATCCTGCTGTAAGGGTGCATCCAGTAGTTTTGCTTTGACATGATCAGGTAGACTTTGTTCCTTTAACCAGGCATGCCTACGTATAACTGATCCAGTGACAGCTGCTCTCTAGGAGGCCTCCAAAGAATCAAACGCACATTGTAAGGTATGTTTGCTACCTGCTCGGTGGCGTGCAACAAATCCTGTACTTCTTTCAATTCAGATTGTTGGGGAAGGGAGGTTATCTTTTGTTTTAACTGAGAGATTAGAAACTGCTAATACTTGAGCATATGAAATTGACAATTTAGTGCCGGAGGACTGGAAACCGGATCAATCGAGGCCTCGGAATCGGGTTTAGGCCTTGGCTGTCGGTCCTTGTCCCTGCGTTTTTTGTGCACGCCGGTAGTCGGTAGCTCCGACAGCATGTTATAGTTAAATTTTCTACCAAAAAAGTATCGTGCGAAATCAAATCGCCTTTTAATAGTACGCTTATTAAACCTAGCACAAAAACGACAAGACGTGACGTCGTGATCAGGGCCTAGGCAAGGTATGCAATAAGAATGAAAATCCTTATGAGGTATTTGCTTCCCACAAGAAATACAATTGTTAACTTTTTCTGACATCGGTCTGAGGCAAGAAAAGTTTCCCCAACGGGGTACTTAGCTTTATAGAAAACTTCGGTCTGAAATTCAAATTTGACAATCTCAGGAGTCGGCCGACCGTCACTTCGAACTGCTTCTGCTTCGGGCACCGCACGGCAAGAAAGACTGAAGAAAATGGCATTGGTTGCAGTATATGTACCCCTGGCGCACTGACGTCAGGGATGAGGTGACAGCAACCGACGTCGGACCAAGACTTTGGAAATCCGGCCGACTGCAGGACCGCCTGACAACAGGATAACCCACGTGTGATGACTGCAACAGGGTAACACGAACATCTTCAGAAATAAAAGTGTGCCACTTGGAGCTGAATTAACAATTCTAAAAGCATGCAAGTGCTTTGTCCAACTAGATTAACAAACTGTCTTGTGTAATGAAACAATTGGTGCTTGCATGTTTTCAGAATTGCTATTAATAAAGTTGGTTTGGTTCTACGTAGCACATTTTCTGTTTATTTTTTATGCATTACGAAACAAAATCCATCTGCAAGTGCAACCTTTGGTGGAGGGATTCCAACACCTAAATGTGCCAATTTTTGTTTTCTCCCTGTTCTTGCCACCTATCAGCCTTATCACAATCAACCCAGACCTCTTTTCCTTACGGGAAGGCAGGCCTGTTCCTATACACACTCTTGAAGGCAACAATGTAAGAGACTTGGTAGGGACAAAGAACATACCCAGATGACCGCTACATGCAACATCAACCAGTGTCCCATGCTCTCCTGCACAGCTCCGCCAGCCTCTTAAGAACCAACTGAACTCTGGTATTCTGGATCAAAGTTGCAGCTTTACCCTTCCACATCATGGACCCAGGCCCTAACCTTGTTAATTTAATATCAACATATCTAAACGCAGATACATATTTGATAAGCGCAAGAAGACACTTAGCGGTGTACATGGTACAGATGCAAGTGTAGTTCTACAGTCTGCAAGACATAAGCCCTAAAAATGTCTTGTCCTTCGGTATACAGTGCTTTATTTCTTAGCTCCTACTTCTCTGGAAAAAGGAAGTCAGTCCCAACATCTCTCAAAGAGCTACAAAGGTTAGAGGGTGAATGAGAAAAAAGGAACAGGGTCATGTTGCATGGAAATGACAACTCCACTCTGCCATGTACTGTTTTAAGTCCAGAGCCCCACCACCAACCACTAAGCAGAACAAGGTCAACAGACTGCTTTATCAAATATGCCATTCATGCAGGGGCAGCTCGTGGTACTGGACTGCAGGACTGCAGCCCCCCAGCTGTAAAGAAAATAAACAAAATTAAAAAGAAAACGAAGAAAAAGAAATACGAGATAAAAAAGTATATCCCGAAACTCCCTGCATGCGTGAGCAATGTTTCCAGAACTCTGGAATCTACACATGCACACAGGAATCCGGACTGCTAGTAAATCAGTCCAGAGTAGGAAGACGGCACTCGGACTGCAAGAGATCTCAGAAGTCTATGCAGTTACAATTGCCTGGACTGGGAGGGGATCAGACTGCAACATCTGCAAGAAGGGTAGCTTGCTTTCATGAAGGACTGTAGGACTGCGCTCTCGAGGGGTTTTTTGAAACTGTTGGACTTTGAAGCTGAAGCACATACTGGGATTAATGAAGCTGCTTTAGAGGTGTGTGGACTCTGAAGCTAGAATTAATGAAGCAAGCAGGTAGTGTGTGTGTATAAAATGTCCCACTTAAATATACCTGGTGGCTAGAGAGAAGTGGTAGGACTCAAACCCTGTACCTTGGGAGCAGGTAGCAAAAGCTTCAATTCCCTACCCACCACCACTTGTGAAATTTTTGCCATATATTTTTGTTCAGTTCTGTTGCTCAAAATCTGTGGTTTTCCAGGCATTTGAATTTCAGACTGCATATTCTTCAGAAAGTACATGGTAGCAGAAAACCTTTTATTCTTGCAATTTTCTGTTTATATTAATATTTAAAATTTGTCCCTATTATTTAGGTTCACACTAGGCTATCTGCCCTAGGGCATTTATAAGCCTAGCCAGAGTGTGTTTGGCTTTCGCCACCCATTTTAAATTAAATTTTGCTATGCCCTTTTTCGAGGTTAGTATACTGTGCCTCTGTCTAACAGTGACACAGAAGTGATACCCGGAGTAAACCTACGATCTCCCATCCACTCATCAAGATTTCTCTTGAAGAGAGTCAATGAGGGACTCTGCCTAACCTGGACTGGGATTTTATTCCAGAGTGAAGGGAGCCTCTGGGTTATGAATCTGTCCCTCCAGCATGTCCTATTTATTTCAGTGCTGAGGTTCAAGTCTCTCGAGCGCGTAGCTCGATGGGATTTGGATTTTCTGAGGTGCAGCATGTCCATTAATTCCAGGTTGGACATGGCTTTATACGTCAGGCACAGATAGTCTCTGAGCAGGCGGTATGCCACTGAGTAGAGCTTGAGTTTCTTTAACCGTGCAACATATAGCATCTGTTTGAGCCCTTTGATCCTCTTGGTGAGGTACTTTTGGGGTCTTTCCAGTTGCTGTAGGTGTCTGGTAAGGTACATCCCAAAAGGGGCATTGTACTCAATTATGGGCCTGATGAGGGATGAGTAAAGAGGCACGATGACCTCCCCTGATCTAGATGTGAATCCCTTCATGATTAGGTGGGCTATATAAAATGTTTTTCTAACCACTTTGGCCACGTGGTTGTCAAATGAGAGATTGCTATCAACTTGGGTCCCCAGGTCCCTTATTACTTCTTCTGTACTTAATGGATTACGACCTATGTGGTAATTTGTGGGCATTTTGTTTTTGCCAAAGGGGATGACTATATACTTTTTGGCGTTTAGCTTGAGGCCATGGCTCTGGCAACAGTTGTGTTTCTATGAGGCCCTTTTGGAGGATGCTTGTGTCGGCTGGAGAGTCGATTATGGTGCCCAGTTTGCAATCTGTGAACTTGGTCAGCCACAGACCTTCTGTGTTGGCCTGTAGCTCCGAGAAATATATACCGAACAAGAGAGGTCCCAAGACTGAGCCTTGTGGGACACCACTTGTAACTGGTTTGGAGTCTGACATGGCTTCAGCAATTCTAACCATGTGGGTTCGGTCTTTGAGCCAGTTTGCAACCCATCTAGTGACATAGGGGTTTATATTTAAGCTGGTGAGCTTATCTATAATACCCGAGTGGAGTATTGTATCAAAGGCTTTTGCAAGGTCCAGGTAGGCTGTGTGGACCACCTTCCCCTCGTCAATGGTCTTGGTGACTGTTTCAAAGAAATCAACCAGGTTTAAGAGGCAGGATCTGCCCTTAAAGCTAAACTGGGTAGGATCCAGTGTCTGTAGGTCCCCAATATCTTTATTTATGAGGTCCATGATGATCCTTTCCATAGCTTTGCAAACCAAGCTAGTCAGGCTTATGGGGCGATAGTTTCCAGGATCCGTTGAGGCACCACCTTTGTGGAGAGGGACCACTGCTGCTGTACGCCACTCTTTGGGTACATATCCTGTAGTAAGGCTGAGATTGAACAGTAGTTTTATGTTTGGGTTTAGCTCTTCTTGGAGTTCATGTAGGACGCAGCCCGGGACACAGTCTGGTCCCATTGGTGCTGTGTTTTTTGCTTTGGAGAGGGCAGCTCTTACCTGAGCATCTGAGATGTCAGGGGAGCAGCACTCTGCTGGGATAGATATTTGCCCTTTTGGTGGTGGTGGTGGGGGGGGGGGGTTGCACTGAACCTGTCAGCTAGGATGTTGGCAATGTCTGTGGGTTCGGTGTATTTTTTTTCATTTTGGACTAATTCTGAGCATATCTGAGAATTCCCACCCAGGTTCCTAACATAACTAAAGAAAGCCTTGTGGTTATCCTTAGTGTCCTGTGCAATTTTTCTCTCGAAGCTGGCCTTAGACGATTTTATGAGTGCCCGTAGTTTTTTGCTAATACTGATCAGAGATGCCTTCCCTTTTTGGGATTTTGCTCTATCATGTAGTAGCGTCCTCCTTCTATTGTATAGTTTGTTTATGGCTGGGGTCCACCAGACAGGACGTCTGCCTTTGGAGGACTGAGTCTTGGTTTTATTTGGGATTGCATGATCCATGCATTCCTGAAGGTGTTCATAGAATGCGTTTATAAAGGATTCTGCGGTCTGGGCCGTATTTTGCACAGGCCCGGGGGCTTTGAAGGATTCCACATCGGTTTTGAGGAGTGTGAAATTTGCTTTAGAGAAGTTTTTCACTGTGGTTTTCAGGGCAGGGAGGTGGAGTCGGGATGTGAATATCCAGTGAGATCAGTTTATGGTCTGATCTTACCAATGATGGATACACTTTTGGTCTGGAGCATAGAGTCCCCATGTTGGTGATGATCAGGTCCAATATGTTTTCCCCTCTTGTGGGAGTGGTAACAAGTTGTTCCATAGCATTTGAGTTTATAAAATTCTAGGAACCTTTGGGCTAGGGTGTTGGAGCTAGAGTAATGCTCCCCAGTCTATGTTTGGGTAGTTGAAGTCGCCCAATATAATGGTGTTTGGAGAGACCTTCATATTTTCCAGTGTTCTCAGGAAGGCCGAGTGGGTTCCTGGGTTTGGGAGGGTGGTCTGTAGCAGGCTATAAACTGGAAGGCAGTTTTACCCACTGTTAGTTGCACATGGATAGTCTCTGATGCTTCGTGCTGTGCCACCAACCTGGAGGTGTGGGTATTTTTGACGAATATTGATACCCCCCCTCCTTTTGTGGTTCGGTCCAAGTTTTGGGGTTGAAAAGCATGGTATGAGGTATAACCTGGTAGTGCTGGGGTGCTCTCGGGAGCCTTGAACCAGGTTTCTGTTACTGTACAGATATCAATGTTCTCCATGCTAAGGAGAGTTGAGTGTGTGCATCTTGAGGTTTAGACTTCTGGCGTTGAGTAGCATTACTCAGTTTCTTATCCCTTGTGATACCTATAGAGGTGGGTTTGTCTTTTGAGCCTTGCCTAAAAAAAGGCACTATGGGGGTAGCAAGAGCCTTTGCCAATATCCGAAAGCCCAGGGGTGACAGGTGCAAGCCGTCCCTAGCGAAGCATCGTGGCTTGTCGAGCATGTCATCCCAGGCTGACAGGCATTGGATCCCCTTTGAATGACACCAATACGTAAGCCAATTGTTGAAATTGATCATCTTGTCTTCATATTGTGGCATCATTCTTGGTGAGGGTAAGATGCTACTCAAGGTCAGGGTCATACCGGCCTGGGCTACATGCTCAGAGAGCTCCTCTAGGTCTCTTTTCATGTAGTCCAGGGAGGTACGTCTCAGGTCATTCACACAAGCATGGACAATGACAGAGTCATATTTGTATTTGCCTTGGAGTGACCTGAGTGCTTGTGTTATGTGGCGGATCCTAGCGCCCGACAGGCAGCTCACCATGACCTTCTCCTTGTTCAGCCTGGTGAGCGGGACGTTAGTGTACCTGACGATAGAGTCACCTATTACAAGTGTATCAGGTGTGTTGTTTAGCCTTAAGGGCTGTGACTGTTCGGCACACTGGCTTTGTGAGCTATGTGTTGCACGTGTTTTGTTTTGGGGTAGTGGTTGCTTGGGTGTCTGCTTTGGAGGTCTCTGCTGCTTAGGCAGATTTTTATTTAGAGCCTCCGAGTATGTTTGTGTGTTCTTATTTGTTTGGTTTGCTGTCATGGTAGGTCTGTGTGAGACTGGAATTGTAGTGAGTGTGGTTTCCTTCTCCAGTTCTGAGTTGAGAGCTTAGTGTCCAGTATGGCTATATGGTTGCATCTCTCACATGTGTTGGAATTTGTTTGGAGGAGGAGAGGGTTGTCTGTGTACATGAAGCAGTTGTAACATTGCCTCAAGATTCCCAGATTCACCAGCTGGACCAGAGAGGAGATTGACAACTGACCTTTGGACATGCTAGAATAGTATTGGGAATTCCTTTATAATTGAAAAAAAGGGCTAATGGGGAACAAGGTACTCAAGGGGAGTTTGTGAGGGTGTAGTGCTTTTAATTTTTTAGTGCTGACTTATATAATTGCTTTAGTGAGCAAGTGCCAGGTAACTTAAATGTAATGTGTTACAGGTAACTTAAATGCAAAAACGAAAAACAGTAACTTTCTTTCAAGTGAAACAAGGAAATAAGTACAGTAAGCAATGCAGATATTACTAGGGATCCACAGAAGCGCTGAAAAGCCACATTTTAGGTGGAATTAGCGTTTCAGGGAAATAAGCAAAACAACAAGCATACAAACAAAGCTAGATTCAGCTGGCTTGGATCTAGTCTATGCTACAGCAAACAAGGTGTACCAATTTCAGTAAGAAACAGTTCAAATATGCAGGCACTATAAGCCTTTAACCAGAAATTCCCAGCTCAGAAGGGCAGAGTCCAGCCTCTCCTCCCACAAGAGTGCAGACAACGAACCTTCTTAATGTAAAATAACTGGCCTGAAGCCCAAGTGCTTAAACCAGAACTAATACACTTTTAGAATAACAGACACTGAGCCCTCAATCAGCAGTTCCCAACTTAGGATGTAAGCTACCTGTCCTGCCACCACAGTGCAGGCCACAAACCTTCCTAATGTAAAACAACTGGTCTGAAAGCCCAAGTGCTTAATCCAAAATACTTAGAATGATAGCTACACTTTAATCGAGTTACTACCAAGCAATAATAAATGCAATTGAATACTTTAAAGAATGCCTGGATTAGTGCTCAAGTTATACAAACAAAGCTAGATTCAGCAGGCCTGGATCTAGTCTATGCTACCGCAAACAAGGTGTACCAATTTCAGTAAGAAACAGTTCAAATATGCAGGCTCTTTAAGCCTTTAACCAGAAGGCTGTTATTCCCCCATTACTGGTTTTGTCCAGGTTTTTTTGTGCTAAGAGGTTGAGAGCTATGGTGAGAACCGAATTCACTAAATGATAGCCATTTAAGTTGGTCTACCTGTCTTTCAAAAAACAGCTGATGTGGCATAATAGTATGTTGCTCTGACTGTAGTGCACATGGTCCTGGGTGTAAGACTTGGCAGTGGAATGCATGGTGGTAACACATTTTATTCTAGCAACTTTCCAAGATTATACAATCAATGTTTAAAATGTGTCCGTATTTTTTGGGCTTTTGCCCCCCCCCCAATACATTTTGGCTTTTTCCAGATTTCTTGTTCTTCAAAGTTGAGAGATACAGTTGAGTGTCAAGTGGATTTTTCAAGGAGCTGGAGCTTGAAGAGAAGTTTATTTTATTTGGATGGCGCAATGATGCAGTGGTAACGTTGTCGCCTCACAGCAAGAGGTTCTCTGGTTCGATTCTTGGCTGGAGTGTTTTCTGTGTGGGGTCTGCATGTCCTCCCTGCATTCATGTGGGTTTCCTCACACATTACAAAGACGTGTCTGTAGCATGTCTCCCCAGGCCCCCACTGAAAATTGGCTTCATTTCAAGTCAGACTTTCCCGGTTAACAAATGTAAAATAAAGTTTAGTGCTGCTTATGCTGAGTCTTCTTGTATTGTTAATAGCACAACAGGTAGTGTATTTGCTTTTGATGAAGAAGGTTGTGGGTTCTACCCTCACAGTATATAGATTCATTGCTGATACTTTACTGTGTTGTACTTTTAAAGGGGGTGGATGTGCAGTCCTGAGAATGTTCTCTTTGGCGGAGATACCTAGTAACGATGAACTTATAAGTTTGCCATCCATTCCCTATTGCAATATTACTAGCTTATCATTTTTTAATGCAACATAGGCAATTTATTCCTCAAGGGTAACAGGCACTTTTATTTGTATATGAAACGATGAAATATAAAGTTGTCTGCTAGCAGCAGCCTCTTCATTAGTTATAGATCTCTTTAATGTGGAATTATTTAGATGACTTTTACTTCTGCAGGGATTGTGCATATTTACTGATACTGGTGGACTGTAGAAGTGAGTAGACTTTTATGGTGGAAATGTTCTGAATTGGGCAGTTTTGTAATTTTTGGTGCATGCATTTTGTTTCATTGTTTACTGGAAAAATGCTCAAAACAATAAATTTAAAACCCTGTCTAACAAATGGAGTCTATTATACAAGGAATATAATTTAATACAATCAGGAAGGTGTAGCAAAGAACACATGTTTGTTTCCTGTGCAAGGGTCCTACGATTTGAAAATAGCCCAAAGTTCATCCTCAGCTGCCACTGGCCAAATGTACTTTCTTTGAATGTGGGTTTCATTGCTGTTTCAATGAATGAGAGTTTCAAGGGCAGAGAAGTTTTAATGCCAAGTCTATTTTCATTGTGAGACTGCATTACTTTGTTTAGCAAATGTCTATTAGTGTTTGTGCTGTAAAATGTAAAATAAAACTTTTAAATGAAATCCAAATCATCTTAGAAGTAAAGCAGTATGCACATTACAGTGTTTATGGTAAATTGGGTGAAATAGCCAAATAATGGGACATTGGAATAGCAGGGGGGAGGCCCCATTCAACCATGATTTTGTGACTGGGAAAAGGGCGGCAAACTCAGACAACTCCGGCTGAACTATACCTCTCGGGTCTATATTAGAAAGATGAAATAGGCGAACCCGATATGATCGACACATAAATGTCGATCTACAAAAAGAGCGAAGGACGGAAACGCTGAAAGAGAATGCCGAGCGGATTTCCCGGGCCAGCAGGATGATTGTGAGAATGAGGAAATATATCTTTCCCCACTGTAGAGCGGTCTCGGAGTTGGTATATATAAGTAGGGGGAGGGTAGGGGGTGCAGGGGGGGGACTTGCCCCCCCTGCAGAAACGTTAAAAGTGTTTTGTGTTCTGTTTGTTTACTTTGGGTTTACTTACGTGTATGGCGCTGTTGCTTCCGGGATTGTGTTCAGCGTTGTGCATTAAGGCATTTCCGTCCCTCACTTTTTTGTAGATAGACGTTTGTGTGTCGCTCTTTTGGCGTACACCTATTTTGGGTTTCGTGCTTATAATATAGACCCATACCTCTCAACTGTCCAGATTTTTGCAGAATGAACAGATTTTTGCTTCTTATTTTTGTTTTTTTCCTCATACAATTTGTGGTTTTCGAGCAAATCATTTAGGAATCAAGTCACTAAATAATGACAGACATTGAGTTTCAGACTTCATGCCCTTCAGAAAACTGCATGCTAAAGCAAGATCTGTTATTCTGTCAACTGTCTTTAGTTTATACAAGAGCAATTTTTAGTACTGTTTGTATGTTCCCCCAATATATTTGGCCTTGTCCAGATTTCCTGTGTTAAGAGCTTGAGAGGTACACACAAATAAATCACTTTATAGAATTAGGTATAGCCAAACCTCTCAAATGTCCCTGATTTTTTGGCTCAAAATGTTGCTTTCCCCCTAATAATCCCTCCGCAATACGGCAAATTTGGAAGAAAACGTGAAGGGTTTACAATTAATAAATAATTGTAATGATCAGAGTTCTAGATTACTTTCAATTTCAGAAACGCATGCAGATTCTCTTATTTTGTCAGCTGCTCAAGTTAACAGTACTAATATTTAAAAGTGCCCTGTCTTTGACAAGTTCCCAGCTGTACTGTGTGGCTATTTTATATTTTTGCATCATATTTCTGGTATATTTTTCATAAAATTGTGGTTTTCTGGCAAATTAGTAGCAGATCATTAAAGATTGAAGTTAGAAAATAATGACAGATATTTGAGTTTCATACCCTTCAGAAAATTCATACTAATGTTCATACTAATGCAAGACCTACTATTCTATTATCTTTCTAAGTTTATAAGAGAAATATTTAAAAATTGTCAATTTTTGGGCGTTTGTTCCACTTCTATTTATGACTTTGTCCAGATTTCTTGCTCTGAGGTTGAGAGGTATGACAAATGTGTCAGGGCCATCACAGTTAGCAAGAAACATTTCAAATTGTGACCTACTTGTACCCCACTCCCCCATGTAGTGACTCTGGATGTGTTCAAGCAAGGCAAGGAGTTATGCAGTGCAAGTGTGCAGATTATCCCTCCATCCAAGGTAGACACAAGTACTGCAGTGGCTTTTCATCTGTCCTTGACTTTGCAGAATGTTCTGGTTTTCTGTCATATTTTTATACTGTTGATTTATGCTTCTTATTCAGAAAATGCATGTTGCTGCAGAGCCTGTTGCTCTGTGTTTAAGTAGCAATGCTTTAATGACCATCAGGTAAGCTTGTCTGACACTAAGATTCAAGTAAGCTTTAATAAGCATACTGTTAAAGAATTACCAACACTGAATGCTTTTTGTTGTTGCCATGCAGAGAATATTTACATAACTAGATAGCGTACAAGCCTTAGGTACTGAAATGCATATAACAGTATTTGTAATAAAAGACAGGATTACAGTATTTTCAGAAACTCATTACCTTTCTTGCAGACTTGCAGTCATCTTTGCAGGCTTTACCCATAAACTAAACAGAATGCCAATCTATCATGTGTGGTCCATAACCTGTGCAGTAATCATTTAAGCAATTTATCTTGAGCTTGTTTCTTGTTTGCTGTTTATTTTTTTACTTTGATCATGTTTTCCCCATGATACAAGTAGATAGTTGCTGTCAAGTAGTAGGTCTTTTTCAGATAAGAAACATTTTTACAAGTGTGGGTATCACAGACATTGCTACTTTTAGCATGTTGCCTGGTACTTTTATAAAGCTGAATATAAATTATAATTATAACTGCAGTGTAAGGAGAAGTGGTTTGAGTTGAGTGATGCTTGTTTTTTTATACTTGATTTTGACTGGCAGTCCAGTAATGTATTTAAAAACTAATGTATTTTTTTCATGCCTCACAACCTTTTTGTTTCCATCTAGATATTAAGTAAGCTGTCATGTAGCCAATTCATTGAAATTTTTTTTCTTCTACACTTTATTTCGTCTTGATTGGACTATCATAGTGGTGGTTTGGCACACATGGCAGCGTATTTAACTAAAGTCACAGTTTTTGCAGTTTTTAGCATAACTCCACCCCTTTCTAGTTGGCCCCACCCCTTCTGGTTGGCCTCACCTATTCAGCTGTCTCCTGCAGCAACCCTTTGATTTGAAGTCACCAGCTGTCAACTGCATCCATGGCTTTCTTAGCAACCACCACTAACTCTCCTTTGGGCACTCCAGGCCTCTTCTCTTCTAGTTTATATAAAGGAATATATGCTTGAATCAAAAAGGTAAATATCTCCTTCTTAATATTCTCAGTAAATTCCCTCCTTGTGGCCATTCCAAATGCATAATTTCAGCTTAAAGACAGAAAAATTTAGAGGAGATTCCCTACAGAGTTTATTTCACCATCAGTGTACTGTTCTACATTGATATTCAATTTCTATATGTGAAGATTCGGTCCTCAAAACTCCCCTGCATGTGTGCAACTCTCAGATGCAGAATTCAGTCAATAAAATACAGTAAATTACAGATTGCTCACGAAATGTGATGGAACAAAAGGACACGTGGGAAAAGACTAACCAAAACATAATACAAATGCCGAAAAACTGGAAGATCTTGTTTATGGATATGGACAGTAAGATAAAAGCAATGAAACTGTTTTCAGTCCCTTCAGTTTTATAGAAAGATTAAACATATTTTGATCAACTAGAAGAGAAGTTAGACAACAATTAATGAAGAATTGCAAGAATTTATCTGAGACGGGGAACAGGCCAAGAGTTAAGTGGGATACTTGATCCTTCCAACAGAACATGTTTTTAGGATTACCTGATTTGAAGAAATACTTTAGAGCTACACAGTTAAGACTCACGTACATAATGTAAGCACAAGGCTACAATTAAAAATACGAAGGGATGATGAAGCAGGGAGGAATTTCGGATGCAGACCCTTAAAGAGAACAACAACCAACACCATACGTAATACTGTATTCATAAAGTAGCAGAAAGTTTTCCATGAACTAAGCCAACACCAGAAAAGATAATGAAGATTATGCCAATAGAGATGCCTACAAACAGGTACAGAAAATAGGCAAGAGGGAGCTGTAATTTACTAGAGAAAACTGGGAAAAGGAACCATGGTGTTAGGAGCAAATAACTTGAGAGGGAAAAGTAATGGACTGGGATGAGGCCAAGATTATGTTTGGACTGCAGGCTAGAGACAGCCTCCCATACCAAGGTGTGGTAGAGTATATTCAAAGAGAAAGGGTTAAGGGAATCCTAAGTAAAAGACCTGCTCTGGTGGAGTTTTAAGTTAAATCTAGAACAGAAGCTGCTGTTAAAAAAGAGTTAATTAGTAGGACATATAAAATAGTGCACAACTATAAAAAGAAGTCACAGGAGGTTAGAAAATATTGGGAAGACAGACTGGAAAAGCAATTTACTAAAGAACAACAGCAGGACATATGCATGCCACCCAAGTATGCAACAAAATCCAGAAGATTTAGTATATTTGCGTGGAAGTGTTTCCATAAGTATTTTTATACTGAAACGGACTTCACTTTCCCTTAGGTAAACATCAAATGCTGCAGGTGTAATGGGAGAGAAGAGGGAACAGAGAACATGTGTTTTTGGGAGTATAACGAGTTGGTAGATTTTAAAAATTCCGTACAGAGTACTCTAGCAGAAATATTGGGTGAGCAAATTGCTGTAACTAATGATATGATTTTTTGAGCTGGGATACAATATCTGAATTGCCTAGACACAGCAAGGCCTTATTAAATTTAATTTCGTTGGCTGCCAAAAAAGCAATTAGAAAATGGAAACCAAAGTCTACATCAACTGTATTTGAATTACTGATTATGAAAGAGATAAAAGAACTGTATGAGGGATTAAAAAAAAAATAAGGAGCAAATTACATAGAAATAAATGGAAACTGTGGGAACAATACATGCAGAATAATGTTCAGAAGGAGTGAGATTTACAAGAAGACAGGAATTCAACAATTAATGTGATGTTGGACTGATAGTTGTAAAGAATGAAAAAAAAAAGAAAGAAAATATGTGTGATATATAATGTATCTAAATGAAAAAAATGTTAACATGGTTTTCTTTTCTGTTAATGTATGTTTGCCTATATCTTAAGTAAAAGGTGTTGAAAAATGTGATAGGACAAGTTTATGGGGAGTTTAAGAGTAAGGCAGTGACACTCTGGGGGCACATTTATTTTGGAGTAAACAGAAAATCAGTTTGAGGCTGTGACGAACAGACTGCACAAAGGTAGCCCTATTTAATACATTCATACATTTCCTATATCGGGTTGCAAGGGGGGAATGGCCTATCCAAGCAAGCAGCAGTGCAATGCAAAAGTATGCTTCACATGCAACACAATACAGCTACACGCACTCCTCCAGGATCAATTTAGCTTTCCCATTCCACCTACCAGCAAGCCTCTGGCATGCAAAAGGAAACTGGAGACCCCTATGAAAAGTGAAACACTAACAAAAAAAGTACAAGCAGACTACAGACCTAAGGAATCCTCTGCCAAGAATCAAATTATAGGACTCAGCACTGTAAGGCAGCACCACAAACCACAATGCCACTCAAGCAGTACAGCAGCTGGGAATGAATGTTTTATTACATGTATCTGATGAATAATTTGACTGCATTTTGCCGTAAATGTCCATGTACAAGACAAACACACTGTTTCAGACTAACTGGAAATCTGCGTTCATTTACAAAAAGTGGCACCCTGAAACATGCATCAAATTATCTCCACAAGTGAAGCCTATAGTTCCATTTACTTAAGATTGTGTTGTAACTGAGATCATTAAGGCATTATCTCTAACTACAGGTTATTGCGGTGTCAAGCATGCACTTTGACTTATAAAAGAGTTTCTGCAATTCGCAGCTGTAAAGAAAGTTATCCAGTTTACTAAAAATGGGACATTAGATAGCTGCCACAGCTCGACCAGCACCCAAATACTGAGAAGGCGACTCATTTTGCCCATCCTTTGCAAATGATCATGAATTTAACAGAAAAGAAGAGCTCAAAATAGAATCCATTAAAACTGCACTTTGTAAAAAAGTGGTCAAACTGACTGCTAAGAGGACATGCTTGCAATGGACAAATGTAGCCATCTGTCAAGTTTTCCCTGGAAATCCAAAACCCTTAACAGTAACAAGTTATACCTTTAGAAGTAAACTTCAGGGTTTAGGGTTTTTTCAGTGTAAAGTCTTAGATTTGTTTACCAGCATGGGGCATACACCATAAAGACTATGCCTTTCAAAGCAAAATAACTAAATAACCCAGAAATGACCCTCATTACTGTCTAATGCCCATCCTTAGCATATTTATTTATTTACATTTGTTGACCGGGAGTGTCCGACTGGACGTAGGTCAATTTTCAGGGGAGGCCCAGGGAGAAAAGCTCCACAGTTAAAATATACAGACAGTAGTTACATTGGATTTACATAGCAATTAACAATTTGATCAACATAGCAATTAAAAATTACATAGTTACAGATGAAGAACATAGTACAGCGGTAGACAACTAGAATCTTTATCTGTGAAGTACATAACAGACATTAACAATTGTTACAATAAGAAGTTCCTGCTGTACAATAAGTAGTTAGGCTTATGTGCATCCGAGCTTGCTATAATCAAGGTAGTGGGTGATATTGGAGGGGGAGTTGCAAGGGCATAGCCAGCATGTTTTTAGGTGCGCTTTTAATAAAGTTTTGAAGTGGGTGCATGATGGTACAGAGGTAATTGTGGATGGGAGGGAGTTCAATAATTTGGCTATGGTGCAAAAGAATAGTGCTTCTCCAGCAGAGTTATTGGCTTTAGTGATCTGTAAGTGATTTTGGTTGCTGGATCTTAGTGGTTTGGTGGTACGATAGGATTGGAGTAGATTCTGGAGGAATGGGACTTTTAGTGGATGGTTTACTAGTTTGTGAACGAGTGTGAGTCGATACCATTGAAGGAGGTGAGGGAGTTCAAGCCTCCTCAAGCCATATAATATAGCATAGCCCTGTTAACATGGTACCTAGATTCATTGGAGGACCCCTTTTTATCCATACAAGAAGCTCAAATGGCAGCAATAATTTAAAAAATATATATATATGGTAAATAGTAAAATGGCCACTATAAAAACAGTAGAAAAAACAAAGAGAATCACGTAAAACAGAAGAGTGAAACCATGTAGGAATCTATCAACAGATAAATAAAAACAATCCCAAACAATAAGTTACATTTAGAATTTTAAAATGTTTTCTTCTAAACCCCACATAGCTGTCAATCACTCATAGTTCTTGTAGACTGTTTCATGACGCCAGTGCTGCATTGGAAAATTGAAGCACAGACGAAATGCAAGATATGGAAATAATGCTGCTTCCCATCTTCTTGACTTCAAAGAATAGACAGCATTTCTAAAATGCAATTTCTATGTCATGGGCGGACATTTCATTATTAATCTGTTTTAAAACACTGTAGCACTTGATATCACTGCCTACCTTTGTCTAAAGTTAAAGGTCTGCCAGTGACAGCATCTGTCCTGGGAAAGGGAAACAAAGCAAAGGATTTACTGTTAACAGTTTGTGAGACGCCACTAAGAGATCGAGTTCAGGGCTACAACAAACATTGCTACTCAAGTCTTGGCATTAAGTCCAACAACAAGACGTTCACCCCCAGTTAACAAGCTGGGCATGTTGCAGATCTGTTTCAAGCAGTGCTAAGACTTTTTTCCACTAACTTGTTCTGTATGTGTTGCAAAAGAAAGACTTAATATATTTGGCTCCATACGAAATGAAATCAGTTTTGACCTAAAAACTTAAAAGTTTGCACAGTCAAATATGAGTTAAGTGCCACACACCATACAAGTAATCAAGGATTAACTCCGTTAAAGATTGTCCCTGGCTCCATGGTACCAATGAATGGAGCCCTTAAATGTGACCAAGACAAAATGGGTTCAATTAATGAGCTCAGCAACTGAAGAGGTAGAAAGGGAGATGGGGAAAAGTAATATTTTACCAGCTTGGATTACTGTAGGAGAAGGGAAGGGGTAATAAGCACAGACTGTAAGCCTTTAGTGATGAAACTGGGATATCTGTCCAGCTAAACAGTACTGGAGTACATGGAGACCAATATTACTGGGCTTTACAGGCATACTGCATGTCTGGTGGGGGAGCAGGGCAAGGACAAAGCATAAAGCAAACAGACTAAAAATCCCGGAGACAGAAAACATGACACTGTGCTGGAATACCTCTAACTATGGGACAAATATCATATTAGGTCTGGTAGGGAGTGAGGGTCATTTGCCTCATGGTGTCTATCACTGAGTCGCTGCTAATGGTCAGCTGTATATGGTTCAAAAATGTTATAGATACTCATACACTATATGTACATATACAATACAAAGAAATTATGTATTCACCATAATGTTCCATGTTTGTAGTCCATCTTGCCTACATTCTTGCTGGATGGGCTTCGGAGCCGATATTCGGCTCAGACTCAGCCGATACTAAAGCTCAAGAGCTTTTACTGGCTCGAGGCTAACCCCTAACTCATGGTGCCTCATTCCCCAGACCTTGTTTGCAAGAAAGCAATAAGTACCTAATAGTTATGAAACTATCAATAACTGCGTACATACAGGCAAAACATTGTTTAGCATTATCTATGGCAGGTGAACAACTACAACCAGGTCAGACAGCTTAAGTATAGTCAACCAGTTCCTCCAGGAACAGGAAGGGGGCAGGAGGGAGGGACGCAAGAATGTAGCAGAGATTGACTACAAACATGGAACGTTATGGTAAGTACATAACTTCTTTATGTTATGTAGTCCTATCTCACTGTAATTCTTGCTGGATGGGACAGCGTCCCTAGCATCTTTATCCCTGGTGGCTCAAGCGAAGAGACTCTTCAGCACAGTGGACCCAAAGGATGACCTATCCCGGGGGGCCAAATCCAATTTGTAATGAGTGACAAAGGTATGTGGTCTTGCCCAAGAAGCTGCTGCACAAATAGTATCAATTGGGAGCCTAAATCTAAAGGAACATGAAGTTGATACTGCCCTTGTCGAGTGGCCTTTCATTTTGTTGGGTAACTGTTTGCCAGCAGTCTGATGAGCAAAGGAAATGCAGTCTGAAAGACATTTTGAAAGGGTAACCTTAAAAACAGGCAAACCTTTATTTTTGTCTGAAAAGGAAACAAATAATTGATCTGATTTTCTAAATTCTTTAGTCCTGTGTAGGTAAAACCTGAGAATTCTGTGGACGTCTAACTGGTGTAGCCTGTATTCAGATTTATTAGAATGATTTGGAAAAAAAACAGTAGTAATTCAATAGTAGTGTTAAGATCATGTTCTGAGCATACTTTAGGAAGAAAGGAAGAGTTAGTCCTAAGTGAGACTCTATCCTTATAGAAAACAATGTAAGGTGGTTTAATAGTAAGATCTTGCAGTTATGAGACTCTCCTAGCAGAGGTTATGGCTACTAAGAATAGTGTTTTCCAGGATAATAATTTCAGATATGATGAAGATGGTTCAAAGGGCGAAGAAATTAAGGATGTGAGAACTAAGTTTACGTCCCAGGGTTCTGGTGGCGGTTTGATTGGAGGCCTGAGGAGAACTCCCTTTAAAAAGGTTTTGCACAAAGAGTGGGACATGATGGGATTTCCCATGAAGCCAAAATGGTAATTAGAGATGGCAGCTAATTGGACTCACTGTAGCGGCTGCAGCCCCTTCATGGAAGATGAACGCAAGGAATGACAAAGTAGCTTCTATAGGAGCCTAGACCCATACGTGATGAATGGTGACTAGGATAACATCAGATCAGCAACATCATTTTTCTCAATGAGAGAAAAAGTGAATGCAACCAACTTCTTTTAAGAACTAAAGGAAAATCTAGCTACTTTTGCCTAACAAAAGCATACACATTTTCTGTAGACTGACGCTTAATATCTTTTTGTCTGGAGACAGAGTGGTTTCCCCAGTATACACCTGCTGAGCATTTCTTCAATAAAATGTTAAAAAGTTACGACTTGATTTTGTTAGTTTTCGTTGTAATTGAAATTCACTGACATGAAACAATAAAAATCTAACTAATTGTTACTATGGTTTTGTTAACTGTAGATACGTGGAGTCAAAAATGTGCAAAAGAAATATTCTCTCTCTTGGTCTCTCTCATTCTTTAGGATTACAGGACAGTTCATTACTTGAGCAAACATACTTTCCATAAAGGACATTTTTGAAGCTTGGGAAAAAAGGCCTACAAAACCCATTCAAAGTTCTCTAGATCCTTTCTTTAGAACTGGTGTTAACCACATGTAAAAGTCACTTTGACCCCAGAGATCGACACCCACACACAAGACTTTGATTATTCTGTTTAGATGACTGTTACGCTGTTGCAATATTCCAAAACTACCCTACTTAGCAGTTAAAGATGTTATCCGGATGGTTAAAAATAACATCAGAGTTGCTTCTTAAAAAACACCTGCTTATAGAAAGCTAGATTTCCCAGGCTTGTACTTAATTTCGTAGAACAACTTGCTATTTTAGATGTAAAGAATCAACAAGTGACCGAGAAACTGCATGCTAAATCCCTACTACTTGGTTCATCAGACAGCAATGGACTTTATCCTTTGACTGTGTGCTTGCGATCTTTCAAGAGTCAATATTATCTTTAACAACAAAGAGTTGAAATAGTCTAGATGTTTAGAGGACACCCACGCAAAGAGAAAAAAAAAATACCAATAACTAAATAAAGACCTTGTTACCTTTATCCTTATTTTGCCAGCCCAGTAATGTTCAGACTTCCCAGTTAAGTCAACAGAAATATTATTCTGTTTTGAAAACTAACAGAATACACAGTATGAAACATTCCAAATAATTTATATTTGTTTCCAAGGAAACCTGAAACAGAGTACCTGCCATGCATTCAAAGGGAGGATGCCTTTTGTTATCAAAGCTATCGTGGTAAGTTAAACATATTCAGAAAAAAAAGCTATTGTGGTAAGCAGTGTACTTGGTCTTCAGCATGTATTCAGAGACATTCCCAAGCACCAGTTTAACAGGCAATATTCATAAAAAGTAGATTGTCTGAAATCCGAAGTTTGGAATTCATAAATAATGCCAAATAATCAATATTAAAGAAAAAATGTACAATGCACTTAACAGATTTGCTAACTGAAGTTATGATTAAAAAGCAGCTGGGGGGGGGGGGTCTGGGTATACAAAGAATGTACACACACCAAACTTGTATTTTTAGTGCACGAACTGGCAAACAAAGCTAAGGTACTAACAAATACTCATGGGTAACGCTATAGCAATCTTGACGGTCTAAACTAATATATGTGAAAGTATGCAAAAAAAGTGCAATGATTTCATGCAAACACTGCAGTGTACCTTCAGTAACAAGAAGGAAAGTGATACCATTTGACAGGCAAACAAACTTCAAGTTAATGTCGGTGCGATAATAAAACACATTAGAAACTCATATGGTATGTAATAGCTAGAGCTCTATCACTGGGCAAAGGCCACCAGATAACTCTTAACTGTCCAGATTGTTGCAAAATGTCCAAATTTTTGCCAAGTTAGCTTCTCATATAACTTGTGGTTTTCTGGCAAATCACCGAAGACTGAAGTAATTGAAACTTAAAATGTCTGACATTATTTAGACTTCATATCCTTCAGAAAATGTATGCTAATAGACATCCTGTTATTCTAGCAATTTTCTGCATTTATAACAGCAATATTTACAATCTGTCCCTGTTTTTGGCCTCTATCTAGATTTCTTGCACTCTGTGGGTCCAGCATACATGTCAACATCTTAATGTGCAGGGCTAGAGGTAGAGGAAGCGTACTGCAGGAATGACCCTTTTGCTTACAAGATCTGCTGCTGTGGTGAATATGGTCACAGTATGGCTGCTGCAGGAATTCATAATATCCATATAAAAGTATTAAACCATGTAAACTTCACTTTCCAGAAAAGAACAGGTGGTCCACAGCATGTTCTGCAAGAAAGCCAAAGCAAACATTGCTCCACATACAGATTAAATATACAGTAATGTCTGGAGCATATGTGAACTGAAGTCAAAATAGCAACCTCACAAATACTTTGTCTAGATACATTCTCAAAGTAGGCTGCAGTCTTCATAGGTACTTAAACATCAAGTGGTTCAGGAAATCACTGAGGAGTCCACCCCATTTCCCAAAAGGCATAAAGTACTGCCTGGTTGAGTTGCGCAGTAGGCATATACAAGTTGAGGGACTCAAACTGAACCACAGGAAGCAGCTTGTTAACTGCTGACAGCCTTACTCCTCTGTACTGGTTGCCAAACAGAGTGGTAGCTGTTTATCCACTGGAGTTAGCCTTTATCTCACCAGACCAAATCTAGTTTTAGGTTTTCACAAGAATGTGACAAACCTGATCTATGAAGTAAGGATTTTCTTAGTGACTGGATGAACCTGCATAAAATGACACAAATATCTGATACGATTTTCTCATATATTTAGTTTCAATATAGTATCCAAGTTGGTTGTGCATATCTACAGCATATAAAATATGTTTGCTGCTTGTCGTCCAATTTAGGAGAGACAAGGAACATGATGAGATGGCTCCAAAACTTCAAATATCAGTCTAGAAATAAAAGACTGTAGGAAAAGGAGCATGGCTCATTAGATGGCAGAAATTACTTTTATCAGAAGGATTTCAAAGCATTTACTTATAGGAGTAATCTTGGCTTGCCTGAAGCATACCTCTCAACTCTCCAGAATTTTGCCTTATATTTTGCCAAGGCCCCTCCCCATAAAAATGTTGATTATCTAGCATAGATCAATGTGTGTACATACTATTAAGAAGCTATCCAAAGGCTTGCACAACTGTATAAATACTGAGCATGCATGAGCCGGACTGCCATTTTGTAGTAAGGTGTCGAGATATAAACATGTATACAAGTTCTGTATGTTAACTAGTTTGTTTATATTTTATGATGCTGCTATCCATCCTGATGCGTTTCTATGTATTAAAGCATCTAAACAAAATACCTGCCTATCATCTATGTTAGAGAGAGGTGAGCAACATGGTGTCAGAAGCGGCAAGTCTAAAGGGCATGAAGTTAGAGGCAGCATGGCTAAAACGACTTAAGGCACTTGCCTGGAACTGGTGGAACAGAGAGGAGTAAATCATCACTAAATGTACATCCTTCGCCAAATAGGTCACAAACGAATTTCAGGTGTTAAAACTTGCTCAGCACTATTTCTTATTCACAAAATATGAAACAAGGTATAGAGAATGTTCTAAACAATATTCACAAACTGATATGTATGATACTGATGAAAATATTCAAATTACTATGGAAAATTTTTGAAATAAAAGTCTGAATTGCATAAAATTAATAAAAAAAAAGGAAACAACCGCATTTTCGCAAAGCATGTAGCAAAGATATTCACGTTATCAGAAATGTATAAGATGTTTGCACAGTGTTACAGAAAAACTATTTCGCAAAAGTACAGCCATTACAGGGCATATTTTGCAAAATACGGCCATTACAGAGCATATTTTGCAAAGTATTTCAATGAATTTATTGTGCATTTGAATGTTATTACAAGTTCACAAAACAGTTTGTTCATACATAATTACAAGAGCCATGTTTTCAGTGTGTTCGTACATACTTTGTGGGGGATGGCAGACGGATTTCAAAAACCAAGTGCACATTGTGTTTGACAATAATATTGCAGAGAACTGGAGAGTGTATGACATTTTCATACAGACTGCATTTTCTGATAAAGATGACAATACAAAGGCATTTATTCTACTTAGTTTAGCTGGGTCAGAAGCTATAGAAAGGGAACATTCATTTGTGTATGCACCTACTATTTATACAGGAGAAGGGGAAAACAGTCATACTGTAGTACAGGTTGAATCAAGGGAGGACCCAGAGTGCTTAAAATGTAAATTTAGAGAAATGTGTAACCCCCCCCCCCCCAGACAAATGTTACAATGGAATAGCACTTATTTTATACAAGGGATCAAAAGCCTGGTGAAACTTCTGAAGCACATACAATTGAGCTGAGAAATAATGTGATTTAAGAAGAAGAGTTGATAAAGGATAGACTTGTGTGTGGTATTAAAGATGATGCTGTGAGAAAGATTTTCCCTCATGACAGTGATTTAACTTTGAATAAGACCCAGTGAGATTTGCCAGATATACGAGCTCACAGAAAAGCACACAAATATGCTTACAAATGAGAACAGCTCTAGAAGACAGTGATAAAACTCATGTTGATAGCATGCAGCACGTGGTTAAAAGAAACTGGCCCAAGCACATACATGGCAGCAACTGTAGTCCCTGCAGCACTCGTTGGTAAACCCCAGAAGTTCTAGCAAATTCCAGAGTTCGCACAGTCTCAGTGCATCAGCGAGAAACGTTTTTACCTTTTGGTCAGCAATGTCACAAATGCAATAATGGAATAATTTCAAAAGGTTTTGTAAATCAAAAAGCCCACATTCTTTTATTAAAAGGGAACAGTTTAAGAAACAAGTTGATCAATTAGAGAGCTGCAGTCCTACTCTATGTTGAAGGTGTGTCAGTGCTTCATGAAACAGTCAATGCAGTAGATTCTAGGGCCAAGAATGAAGTATTTTGTACTGTTCGGATAAATGGCAAACCCACAGAGCTCAAAGTTGATACAGGTTCCAAGTGCAACGTTATGTCAGCAGAAACATTTGCTAGTGTGTGTCGTGGTCAAAGGCTTGATTTGTCAAGGTGTGTAAAGCTTGTTGCTTATGGAGGTGCAGAAATTCAAACTGAAGGCTCAGTAGTGCTTTCATGTTACTCTGCTGGGAGATGCTATGACTTATTTTATGTGGTCAAGAAGCACACGTCCAATCATTATTAGGGCTCAGAGACCGTTTGAAAATGGGACTGCTTTCATTTAATAAGGAAGCCCACCAAGTCAGCTTAAAAGACCACTACTCTAATTTCGTCCAATACATTTTTTTCTACCTATGCTGATCTTTTCAAAGACAAACTAGGCAAACTTTCAGTGGTGTACTACATGAAGTTAGACCCAGAGGTCAGTGCAGTTATCACGCCAGCATGAAAAGTTCCAATAGCCATGCCGGACAGAGCCAAAGCCGAGCTAGATAAAATGGTGCGACAGGGTGTGATTTGTCTAGTTTCAACTCCAACTGATTGGGTAACTTCCATGGTGGTAGCTCATAACAAAAGCTTAGATGATATCAGAATATGTATTGATCCACGAGATTTGAACAAAGCACTAAAAAGACATCATCCAATGTGCACAGTCAAAGAAGTCTCAGCCTTGATGCCAAATGCCACTGTTTTTTTCTGTCTTAGATGCAAAGAGCTCATTTTGGCAAATTCAGCTTGACAAGAAATCTTCATTACTCACTACTTTCTGTACTCCGTTTGGCAGGTACAGATTTTTGTGAATGCCATTTGGGATAAATTCTGCAAGAAAAGCAAACATCTTTATCTTGCTGATATATTATCCAGATCACCCAGAAACACCACAGAACAGCACAAGAATGAGAACCTTGATTTTTGAAGTCATGGAAGTGAGAAAGTTTTTTTTCCACACGTCTTGACGAGCAGAGAGATCACACCGCCACAGATCCAGTTTTACAAAGGCTCAACCACTTTATCAATCAAGGATGGCTGTCAAAGCAATCTAGTTTACCTCAAGAAGTGCAACTTCCATACAGAGATGAAAGTTTGTCAAAGCTACCATAACAAAAGGTCCAAAATTGATTTGTTGCAAGGAATTTGGTACAGAGTATATTATTCTCTTGCATCGTAGTCAATCAGGAGTTGCCTCTACCAAAGAAGAGCAGGAGGGCTAGTATTTTGGCCTCCTATGTCACAAGACATTGAGAGATCACTTTCATTTTTTTCCGTGTGTAATAGTACTAAGCCACCTCAACAGAAGGAACCACGTCAGCTAAACCAGATTCTGGAACTACCTTGGTCGACAGTAGCCATCAACGTTTTTGAGTGGAATGGTCAACATTATTTGGTGTTAGTAGACTCTTACTTCAATTGGTTCAAGATTAACTTACTTCCTAACCCAGCATCCAGTACAGTCATTACTAAGATGAAGCGTCATTTTGCAGTGCAAGGTAGTCCGCACAATGTTATTTCTGACAATGGCACGCAGTTTACAAGCAAACAGTTTAAAAGATTTGAAGAATGAGACTTTACTTCAGTCACAAGTAGCTCTGAGTATCCGCAGTCAAATGGTTTGGCAGAACGTGCAGGTCAACGTGCAAAACAGTTACTTGAGAAGTCAAAATGAGATAATAGTGATGTTTTCCTGAATCTCAGAAATGTTCCTGGTGATAAACATCTTGGTTCACCTGCTCAAAGACTTCAGTCGAGGCCACCCAGAACCACATTACCAATCAATAGTCAATTGTTGGTTCTTTGTGTCAAAAACAGGTTAGTGAAAACCAGTCTGTTGAAGAAATACCTAACCCATAAGTCCTACTACAATAAGACTAGCAAACCGCTCAATCCATTACAAGAAGAACTGGTAAGGATGCAAATGTCCAAAGGTTACGCTCGGATTGGTGCCGTGAAGAATATTGGTCCAGAGCTGAGATCATACATTGTGGCATCACAAAGAGCAGTCTAAGCGGAATTGGAAACATCTGAGACTGGTGTCTGAGCCTGTACCACAGCACATAGCCCGTGAGAAAGACCATCTGAGTGAGTTGTCTGGTGCTCCAATTCCGGAGGAAGTTCCAGAGGATATTCCCATTCCTGTGACAAATTCAGAAGTTCTGAGTTGTGCACCGCACTCTGTCCCTGTTGCTAAATTAGGTCCACACTTATGTGATGAGATATGGTCGCATCTCTACGCCCTATAACACATATGAAGCAACTTGGACATGAACACTGTTTTGTTTCTAATGTCTATAGTAATCCATGTCTAATATTGTTTTTCCAAAGGGCAATCTTTTTAACAGGGAGGATGTAGATCAATGCGTATGTATGTAACCCTACATTCCATTAATGGTTTGTGCAGCTCACAGTCTATT
This sequence comes from Protopterus annectens, assembly GCF_019279795.1. Lineage (NCBI taxonomy): Eukaryota > Metazoa > Chordata > Ceratodontiformes > Protopteridae > Protopterus > Protopterus annectens. The sequence goes on from NC_056732.1 coordinate 721,815,233, forward strand.
ACCAGTGACCATGCAATGTACTACTTTCATGGTGACATCACTTTACTGAAACAAATGAAAATAAGACCTTTTTTTTTACCATTTTGACTTAACCAGAGAGTACAATTTACTATCCTCACTTAAAACTGAAGCTGCAATATTTTCTGTGTTACCATTCTTCAAACCTGTTGGCAATATAAACCTGAATTTACTGACCTCTTGTATTATATGGTAGTAACACACACTTCACTATTTATGTCAATAGTGTATACTTTACCACAGCAATCCTAGTCAGATTCAACATAAACCTGTATAGCTCTTACCTCTGTGGCAAAGTTGCATTTTTTTTCTTTTTTAGCTGTTGCACCCCCCCCCCTGCACCCCCATGCCCAGCTATGGCAACCACCAGCTCCCTTAAAACCAGATCCAGCAGCACTGCCTGTTACATCTCAGAGGGACAGACTACTGCTCTTCTGTAGAGAGTAGCCTTTCAGTGGCTACCCTGCTAATGGCAAACAACGCTACAGCAAAGGCCCAACCAATGGACGGCCATCACAAAGGTGGCCATACATAGTGGTAGAGTTTTCACTGGCCAAGCAACCCTTTACCTGTTCTCCTTTTGTGCACAGCACTGGAATACAGCAAGCAATACTAACCCAACAGAATATGCATGGTACCACTCATGGTCCTAAATTGTTTGGTGTGGCCAAGTGCATACCATGAACCATACTGCTGCCACACCTTCCTCCGGCTACATTAGGAATTAAAGCAACAGACCGGTATGCCATTCTCTACCCAATATAAAAAATCTGGTACTGGTCACTCACTCCCACTTTGTCACCAGCTCTTCTAGACCTGGGCCAAAACCAAACCTGGATCATCTGGGTCAAACTCAAAGCTTTACACCTCATCTCCAAAAATTCAGCAGAAATTCTGTATGATTCTGACTCTTAACTTCTGAGTTATACTTCCCCTTCTATTACCACTGATCACGTGTGCTAATGTGTACCCATTCCCAAAAATCACACCCACTTTCATTTGAATGCACAGTGACAGCATGTGCACAGACAAACATATCATAGCTTGCCTTTTGAACTTCTTGTGCTGGCAATATCTCCTTTAGCATTAAGGTTTCTTTTCCTCTCTCCATCACTATAAACAGTACTGTGAATGATCCACTACAACAAACACCCACACCTACATTTCTTGTCATTTAGGCTGCACACAGCCTGTGCCATACATTTTCCTGTACTTTATCTTTTCAGCATCCATCCACTTTCATGCACCACAAGTTGTGAATCTCAGTCTCCCCTCTTTCAGTTATTCCATAGTCAACTTTTTCCCCGTTTTAATCCTTATTTTTTATTTTAATTCTCATTTCATGCATTACCCCAACAATGAAGCAAAATTAAAGGGATGTTTAGTTCGGTTAGCACCTTGCATTTCCTTCAATTGAAATGATGCTTGGCTGTAATTTTATTATCCAAAATAAATGCTTAGCTGAACAAAAAAAAAAAAAAAAAGTTTACATTTCATCACTCACTCTTTCATATATACCCTTTCCTGGTATAATTTTAATATTTCTACACCTAACTGAGATTAAAACTGAATGTGATACACACAAACACAAGCACTCAAAACACAATTTACATTTTCCCATAGTGTCTATGCATCTGCAGGCAAACAGCAGAGACTCAATTCATGCCTTGGCTCAAATCCACCAGTCCGTTACTGTACTTCCCTAATTGTGCATTTAAACCTATCAAAATAAAAGACCCATCATTCCTCAGCTTTCCAATAATTTTTGCATCTGTATAACTAATGAAACTGGCAGGATCAGTCTATTGTACGGATTTCTTCTTATAATGCAGTGCCTACTGCTGCATATATCAGCACACTTAAATATACTGCCAAGAGACTACAACAAAACCCACCTTTACAGCTTTCCCTTTTTTCTATTTATAACCACTTACAGTAAGGAGTAGGGATTAGGATGAGTGGTGAGGATTAACAACTAAAAATATGACAAAGTATGCCACAGCTTTTCAGTTTCGCATTTCTAGCCACAAATTAAGTACTAATATTCTGTCACTAACAACTTAGTACTAACTTCCTGGTGAAAAAATCAGGAAGGTCTTATAAAGTTCTCCCATCTCTGAATGAAGACTATATTACTGTGTATAAAGCAGTTTGAACATTTCCATCACCTCAGGCTATCAATCATCTCATCAACTACCAGATGATAGTTGAATGGTATCTTGCCTTTGAATCAGAAACCTAGCACCATATCTAGTTTATCTGTAACATGACTTAGTGTACACAGATGACAAGAAAAAAATACACCCTAGTACCCAAATGCCTGAAGGACCAACACATTTTACATAAGAACTTTACCAGTCCAGGTTAGTCAGGGTGGGGGAATGAATAGTTGATTACAAATGGGTCAGGCTCCTCCACTTCTTAACCCCAATATATTAAAGTACATCTTCTAGAGAATGTCACAAACAGTTCAGGCTTAATAATTCCTTTTCCAAGTAGAAGAGCAACTCCCCTAATTAATATAGGATAATTTTCCACACAATGAGAAGTAAGTTACATTTTCAACATATATTTGCATTTCATATTAAATGTATGTACTTCTTTCCATATACACTTATGCAGTTATATAGAGCATATTTTTACTGTGCACATTTTTTTTCCACATTTGATAGCTTTTCCATCTACTCCACATAACTGGTAACTTGTTCATCTTTTTTCTATAAACAGCTCTCCCCTGCAAATTTACTAAGAACATATGCCTATGTTTTGTTTTCAACTTTTTTTTCTGCACAATTTAAAATTTTCACTTCCAAAAGATAAATTAAACTTAAAGCATTCCCTTCCTTGGGAATAATTTCTTCATAGTTTGTAGTGTACCTTTGTCTTTGTTGAAGACAGGTGCTGTGCACTGAACACCAAAATTCCTTTTTTAACTTTCAGTAACAGGAAAACGTAGCACTTTCTAGCAACAAGGAAATAAATGCAAACACCACTATTCAGTTATGTACAACTGAAACTAGAAACCACCCAAAGTTAATGGTAAGAAAGGTGCAAAAACGTTTCAAAATGTAGCTTCCAAGCAGTATGGAACAAGATATAAGAGTTTGCAGTTACACATCCACGCTATTTCATGGAAAGTCAACTACAAATATATAGTGCGATTTTTTTTAAACAAACTGTCAGCAAATTTTTGATTGCTTATAACATAAGCAACATGAAGTTAGAAATGTTAACACGGTTAACAATGGCTAAACTTAAACGTTTTCTACAAATATACACAGAAATGTCCAAATAACCACCACAAATGAGTTACAATTATACAATTTTATTTTTATTTTGATCTTATTTGTTAACTGATTAAACAAGCTAGCCCTTTGGACACCTTGCTCAGACACAACAGAGGCCATAAAAACAGAGCTAAATGGAGAACACAGGCTGTTTCATTGTAACCAAACAATCTGCATGTGGGGAGAGGAAACCTGAAGCACTCTCAACAACATATAAAGACAGAGCAACACTGTGACCAGAGGTCAGAAATGAAGCTAACTAGCTATATGCCACACACCCAGACCCACACACACCCTGTGTTTGCATGCCCCAGTTTTACCAATTTAAGTTATGGGGGTTAATTCTAACTGACCACACAGTTTGACATTGCATATCATCTTTAAAGTTGGCTATAATGTTGCAGGACTTGGGCAAGAAATAAAGTAGTTGGAGAAAAAAAAAATCATATGCTGCAATGCATATGCAATTTAAGTTTCACAATGTATAAAATTCCCCCACGTCAACTCTTTTTTAAAAAAAAAAGGTTTCAAAAATTTTTTTGTTAAAATGGGACAAAAAAATATAGTAAATCCTGAGTGATATCAAGGTAAGCTTTGTGTGGGGCTGTGTCCATAGTCTTTAAAGTATGTTGAGCAGAGGTGCATTTTTCAACACTAAATCACAAAATTTTATGAGGAACATGACAAAAATGTGAGGCAAAAATCTGGAAAGAACAGTTTTCATTCTTGCAACTTGCATTTATACCAAGGTGATTCCCTTCTTCTTTTGGCACAAATTCCCACAGTATACACCCAGACTACTTGCAGGCATCCCAGTACCACTAGGGGCATCTTGTCCGGAAGGACCTGCTCAAGAAACCTGGTTTGATTCCAGAAAAAATGCTGTTTGTAAAGGCAACACCAACTTATATTTAGCCAGTACTTTTCAACATCCTGCACTAGCTTGGCTCCTTTCCCTGCAGTGAAGGTGCTATACTCCACATTAAAAATGCCAATTCATTGCTAGGGACCAGTACTTCTTAACTGGTCCTACTCCTGCAAGCCAAGTGACTGGCACAGCATTTGATCTCCCCCCACTCTTCATCTTATAAGTAGTGAGTCCACACAAGGGTGCTACTGTTTTGGGGGGGTATAAGCCAATTTGGCTGCATGGACCTCCATGGCATCCCCAAGTCCAGATCCAGTAGTGTACCATCATGGTAACCCTACTGCTGGCGAGGTTACTTTCTTGGAGAAAGCTGTTATGGGGGAGGGGGGGTCACAAGTCAGTATGTTTATTGCCAGTAGGAGTTAGTTTCTGAATAATCAGGGTTTAAAAGATCTTAGACGGTCTTGAAAATAAGTTACAGCTGGGTAAGGAAACCCCAAAGAACTTCTCTTGTATGATGGTGTCCAGCAATAAGTCACACCTGAGGATCTTTTTTCCTGGAATATTTTTTGAGGAGAAAGGCCAGTCAGAGGATTAATGGCTAAGGCACTGGCCACCTAAGCCAGGGATTGTGGATTCAAGTACCATCTGGGGTAATATAATAACTGGCAGCTGGTGCAGAGGGCTGTGAGCTGCAGTTCCTGTGGTAAACTGTTGTAATCTTCTCTGTGGCTCAACCTGATAATGCAGTAAGGCGGGAGAAATAAACACAAGCACTGCAGGGTTTGAATCCAGCTGTTTTTTTTTGGGGGGGGGGGTGGCATAATGGTTAAAGTGATTACCTTACAGACACACAAGGCACACAGTTTAATTTTTCACTTTGGGAAGCACGGCTAGGCTTAAAAAGGTATCATGGGGTCATTAGCTAATATGTATGAACCTATAATAAGCAAGTATGTAAACACCACAGGAAGGTCAGATGTTTAAAGGCAATGTAGTGCTGCATTACAAGAGACAGCTCCTTGAAGGTCCTGTGACATCTGCTCCACAACCCCCCAATGCACAAAAAATACATTGTACTGACAATGCATTCATACACATCATATACAAACATCTTTACTTCAACAAATACACATTGCCAGTGTCACAGAAGAAAGGGCACACTAATTCAGAGCTGCCTTCAACTTCTCATATGTCAAATCAAAGGGCTTTAGACAGCCCATCATTTGTGCCCCATCTCTAGAACTTTTACCACTTCATTAGGCTTCCCAAAATAGCTGAATCCCACTAAATGGGCAGTGCAATCAGAAATTAGTCTACATTTTCAAAACAATACAGGAGAAACTAACCAATCCAGCCAGAGTTGTTACCCTTTCCCCACAAGGATGACTATGTAAAATAAGCTACCATTTATGTCACTACCCATACACTGTGTAAAGATACAGCATATCAAATGTGCTTGCGTTAATTCCTCCACTGTAATGCGCATGAAAAGCCCAAAGATACCAAACAGCAAATTATCAGTTTATTTCTCTGATTCAAAACTTGTTTGTAAGGACTAACATTTTAAGGGAAAAAAAATCAAAATCCCAAATGAGCCTTGCCTTCAGATTCCAATCTCACATAAAGTCCCTGAACTCTGCAAACTCCTGCTACTTGATATGACCAACACTGAGGTTACTGTAAATCAGAGAAAATACCACTCTTGCAGATGCACAGATATCAGATGGAAAGGCATGTTTGAGTCTTAGTCCTTTCCACAAACCCACAGTTCAAACTGTGATTCCCAACCAATTTCTAATTAACTTTCTCAGTCAAGGGCGACAAAGCAGATGCAATGGGTTTAACAAATAGAGTTTCTGTGCAATACTACCCTAATATTAGAACATAACAAAAACCCATCAGTTTTTAGGGTTGGGAGGGTGGCCTATTGGTTAAGGTGTTTGCCTTGCAAACATAGGGTACAGTGTTTGAATCTCACAGGGGATAACTGGCTAGGCTTAAAATGGCTCGCAAGGGCAGTTAGCCTAGCACTAACCTATGAAGATTTTTTAATATTCTGGTGTTCCCCAATAACCTCAGGATTTCAACAGGACTTGCACAATACCTATGCTTTCCGTTTGTTCTCACTTAAAGGAAATAGCTAGATAGTGAGTTGTAGGTGATCAGGCTGTGATATTTTTTTTTGGAGGGGGGGTGCCCTTCAAACACTGGCAATGAAGGGGCTAAGATACTGTAAGCCATTCAAACAAGCACTGTGACAGAGCAGGTCTGGTGATTCCCCCAACAGGTCTCAGAAAAGACAAGCCAGACATCAGTCACATTATTGGAAGCCTGGCCAGTAAATGAACCCAGGCTGACTGGTGCAGTTTACAGGAGTTGTTCCCTTGTATGATATAAGTGGTCACCATCAATTAATTAATGTCAGCATTAAGACTGTAATTTATTATTTAAATGTCAAATCTGGACACTAACAGTAAAGTTCGACATGATGACATCTGACAGCAGCTAGTGTTCTGACATCAAACAGTGACCTTAAAGGAACAATAAACATGGCAGACTAGAAATCAGCCAGCTGCATAAAGAATTGTTCTGTGGCTGAAGTTCTAAGGGAGATCCCTGGCAAAGACATTAACCCAGCATTAGAATTCAGGACAAAACTGCCCAAACACCACAACTGTTAATACACAACTACCCCCTTCCCAGACAAGCATGTGGAAATGCCCTTCATTAACAAAAATTACTATGGAAAACATACAGACACACTTTTAGTCTCCATAGCATAATCAGTGCTGATGTGGACATTCTACGGGGCTCCAAATGCAGATTCATTTCTGTTTAGAAGGGGAACCACGTACGCAGTGTGGCATGTCAATTCAGATGGGTGACCCACCTCTGATGGATGGGGAATGGTAAATGGTAAGTAAAGTATACCAACAAGTACGCTGCTTAGATGGCAAAAATCCAGGGCAAAAGCAAAATTATCTGCTTCATGTTAATCTTAGTTCACTCCAAAACAGAGTAAGTGTGACGAATTTAGAAAGACAGTTGCGAAATACAGTATTTTTTGATTTATTCATAAAAATCTTGAGAAATCCTACATTCAGTGTTTATCACATCAAATCTCAAGTAACAGACCACTGTTTTTTTTGTTCACTTCAATAATAGCAGCGTAGTTCAAAGCTTACTGCAACAAGATACAATAAATTAAAGAAATGTGGTCTGTCCCTGCTGTCAGACACGATTTTGGCAGCCATGTCTTAAAAAAAATGACAAATGTCCTTTCACTGTAAATGTCTTTTCATTTTGTTCAAACATTGCAAAATACTATGATACGATAACCAAAATGTCTTAAGCTGCGTATAAAACACTAAACAAAAGATACTTAAAATCAAGTGTTATTTCTGATAAGGTAGAACTTTTTACTTGCAGTGGTCAAAGGTGTGCACTGTCTTGCAAGATCTCCCATTTAAATAGGAAATATCCTGCTTCAGGCATGCAGGACGCTGGCAACCTTTACAATATATAAGACCATATCATGCAGCCCCAGGCATTATTCAGTCTTGCTTTACATGACCATGAGCAAATCACTTTACTTCATTGCCCCAGTACATCACACATATAATAGATGAAAGCCTGATCCAGATGATATGAAATCCAGGATTTTCATATATAAAATGGGGAGGAATATTTCATAACTGACAGCCATTTCTATCCAAATTTTTTAAGACCTGCACAACTGAGCAACATAGTGACCAAGGGCTTAATTTTTTCCAGGATACTTACTACTCTTCCTCAAATGCAGGCATGGTTAAAATCTCCATGCACACATTTCTAGACAAGGGAAAATTAAATCATATTTAGACAAATTATAAAACTTTTAAAGGAAAATGAAAGCAAGTTACATTAACATTAACTTCCAAATCCAAATAAGAACTTGATCCATCAAACAAACAAAATTAAAACTCCACTGAAATAGAAACTGGCTACAGGAAAATGGCAACACTTGGAGAGAGAGAGAAAAAAATTAGGTACAGTGAAAAATATGCAATAGATTCCACGTACAAGGACTAAACAGTAGTTAAAGAAATAAACTAGAACAACCATACAATAGAGAAAATAATGCACAGTTTATAAAAACTTACTTGTCTTTTCCAGGGACAAAACTTCCAACTCCATTACACAGACAACAAAAACAAACCACAAATGAGATAAAACACAGTTTTATTGTCTCACTTCACATGGAAAACGCTGACAACACGAAAATAACGAACTGGAACAAGTAAAAATTCACATCCAAATCAAGCAAAAGCATTAACGCTACATCCAAATCAAGCAAAAGCATTAACGCCACATCCATTTTTACTTGTTCCAGTTCGTTATTTTCGTGTTGTCAGCGTTTTCCATGTGAAGTGAGACAATAAAACTGTGTTTTATCTAAAGACTTCCAGTATTTCCATTAACCCTTTGGATTTTTGAGTACTTTGCGCTTTTCTTTTTATTTTGGTTTGGAAACCACAAATGAGCTTACAAAGCAGACTACTCTATCATTCTTGGTCCATGTTGTACATCTCCAACATACTCTACCTCCCCTGCTCCTGCTAAACCTCCCAAAGGCTACTGCATTACACTGTCGTAACCACATTATTTTTACTTTTTCTTTCACATTCCTCAACATTTATGGAAATATAAACAGATTAGAATATTGAAAAGCATCCAACTGCATATACTCCATCTGAATACAAGTCAAAAAATAAGCAAGAGTAATATAGTATACTACACTACTGTGTGATGACAGTTACTAAAATGAGTAGTACTGAGTGAGAAGCACTTAAATAGCTTACGTTTTAAAGGCAGTAATGCCTTACTGACTTCACTTCATTGCATGCAGTTTAACAATGGAAGCAGGGATCCCTACGAATAATAATTTGTTTTAATAACTGTTGCACCTTACTGACACTTCAATTAACTGTATGTGGCTTGTTTTAATGACTGTCATGCCTGAAATATACTTCACTTAACTGTAAATAGTTTAACATATGGAGATGCATCACTACTGGTACAGTATTTCATTTAGCATTTATTACTGCATGAACATCATTAAAACATAATGCACAGTGTTTTTCACTTAATACTTTATGTCTTAATGACAGCCATGCCTTAAGAGCCATGCCTTAAGAGCCTCTTACCAGCTTCAACCCTTAGATTTATGCACACGTCAGCGAACATTAATGGATATTTGGCCCAAACATGTCCCTCAAGTTACCTAGGACATTAACCTACATGCATATATATGGTAAATAAGTACCTGCACACAAGAATTCTGACAGAATAAAGTAATGTTAAATCATATTTTCCACGGCAGCAACTTGAAAATGTCCGACTCCAATTTACTGCATTAATTTTGCAGAGAGAAAAAATGAAGGATTTTAAATAAATGCCTTCTGTAAAGCAGGAAAAAATAAGCCCCCAACTTGTACACTATTTTGGGATTCATATGGGGGGGGTACCTTTAGCTAAATTATCTTTTAATTTGTTACCAATGACTCACTAATAAGATCTGGTTATGTAATGAGGCATATATTTACTTAAAGTAAATTCAGCCATATGGAGGCAAATACTCCCAGACCCTAAGCTGATTTTTTTACTTCAAATTTTTTTGCCCCTGTAGAGTAAACAATAAGCTGCACCTGGTGCTTTTCCTCAATATTATACAGTAATAAATCACTCCTGTCCCGACAACTCCTTGACTTAACCTGAAATCTTCCTTTTGCCTAAGAGGAGATCGAAACATCCCATTTTTTTCTTGCATGCTCTTCTTATTTCCTCACCCCAACACCAAATGTGCAGTGATGTAAAGCAGTTATGGTCAAGAACGTCTGTTGATGTGTGCCCTCAGTATTTTGTAAGCATGGAATGCATACCCCAATATTATCACCAAGGCTGCCAACCCAGATTATGACCCCCCCATACAGTTAAGCTGGTAAAACACTGTCTTTCATATCCCCCTCCCCTCACTCGCTCTTCATGTGTCTGGCTCAGTAGTCAAACCCAAGTCACCTGATGAGCCTGAGTTGGGAAAATATTTGGTATCCCAAAATACATAAAAAGCAGGCTTGCCCACCCTTTCGACCTACTGAAGTTATTGAAATTAAAGGCCACTACAACTATCTTAGTAAAAATATAGTACATGTAATCATTTGTAGTACCCATCAGTGTTTTATATAGGTAAAAGTACAAGATCTCTTAAAATTAGAGTTGGGGAACATTTAAAAGCCATTAAGAACATAAATCTGATAAATGCTCTAAGTATAGTACATAGTATAGTGTGTGAAGGTTTCAGAAAGTTCCATTTTTCTGTTTTGGAACATATGAGTTCCTTTTTACCACTGGATATAAGTTATTAGAGACTTGTGAGCTAAGGTGGCAGATTTTTTTTAAGGACTGATCATAAACCAAGTTTGAATGAACATATTAATATCAAAAGTTTGTTAAAATACAGGATTTTGTGAGAACAACATAATGACATTAATAAAGGAATTTTGTATTTGCATTTTTATAAAATATTTGCTCAGGTTAACAAATGTTTTACAGATTTGTTAAGTTCTAGTGTTATTTACTACATATTTACATTATTTTTGTATAGTGTAAATGGAATGTAGTTAAATACAATAGGGGAATGACATTAAGGTTTTTAGAAGGTTGAATTGTTGCTGCTTTTAAATTCAAGAAGTTTGAATCACTGCTGTTCTTAATGACTGATATTATTAAGCAATAACAGACAACATGGTGTGGTGTATTGAAGATTTACCAACGGTTGGTGTGCTTTAATCATGAGGGTGAAGCCAGAGTGATTAAATAAAGTCAACCGTGGGTAAATTTCAATATACCACAAACACGGAGTTGGTTATTGCCATCAGACAATATTATTAAAGAAAAAAATACTTACTTTTCTTAAATAATGTCTTTGTGTAACGGCGCCATACTGTTCTTCCGCAGCTGGTAGTATCCTGTTGCCTTGTTTTGATGTACTGCGCATGCATATGGAAGCAACAAAGGAAAGAAAGTTTCCGTTGCTGGTTTTTTTTTTTTTTTTTTTTTATTATTTATTTAAAAAAAAAATGTTTCGGCTACATTAGGGGTAGGAGAGAGAGACAGAATGGTGGATATGCAAAGAAAATCAGGTACGTGGCTTTAGTTTTAAATAATGTACCCGATTTTCTTTGACTATACATTTTTTTTTTTTTGGTAAAAAAATAAATAGTTCTGGAATATATGAAAAGAAAGAAGTCCGGGTGACCAGACCTTTTTCCATTTGTATGTTCTGGGATTTACAAAGGGCACGCTAGTTGGGCTGCCCAATTAGCATGCTCATTTTCAAATATTAATTGCCAGTCATTGTATAATAGTTAATTGATTCTGTTATGCTACTGGATAACATGTTAGACAAAGGTATTATGTAACTAATAATACTAACATTTTCTGACGAAGTTTCTAAATAAAGTGGAATGAAAGTGCTAAAGTTGGTGTCGTGGTTGACTTTGCTGGTCCTTAGGTCCTGTGCAGTGCTTCCAATAAGAAGTTGTTTGTTTCAGTGTGGTTATTTTGGATTCTTGATTTTTTGTATTAGTTTGTGTGTCAACAGGAGAAAAAAATACCTATAAAAAGAAAGACACAACTCCCTGGGTGCACTGCAGTGTTACCAGCTTGATGTAAACAGACACCCTTCTGTAATACACTGCTACTATCAGTCCCCCTCATGCTGCCTGCTATCCACCAATTGCACTTGATTGAGCTTGAGGTATGATGCAGTTGGGCTGTGATGGAATCACTTCAAGAATCACATTCAACTAAAAACAGTTTTAAGAAACCATAAACTAGACTTTCAAAACAGCAGAGGGGAGGTCACAGTCTTACTTAACCAGGTGGTAATGTAAAATGAAACTGAAGTATACTATTATCATCCCTTTCTTTTTTCATTCCTGTGGAAGCAAGATACCATATTAAACTTCTAGTGCACACTACGCCAAAGCTACTAAGTTTTCAGTTGAGTTCTACCTCTTCCTAGGTACACAGACAAAAATATACGGAACCGATTCACAGAAAGCATCCTGGTGAACTGCAGAAGAAAATACTGTTAACCCTCACAGGCTCTGTATACAAGTTCCCTGCTTTGACAAGTGTAAGAAACTACTGAATTTAATTTCCAGCAAAGCATTTAAGAAATCCCACTCAGGAAAAGGTGCCCTTTTTCACTGGTAACAAAAATGAAAATCTGAGTGGAGCAGTCAGTTTCAGGAAAACATGGAAAAGCAAGCTTCTTGGCGTTAGCCCCCATTTGTTGGCGATCTCTGTTAACATTGCTGACCAGCCTGTAAAAAGGCATGTTCTGCTGCCTCAGTTTTATAAGTAAATGTATACAATTTTTATAGGAAAATATAGGCCAATGAGATTACTGGAAATCTGTATCATCCTCTGTTGCCACATCAACAGGTATGACTATGAGGCACTACTGCATTAATGGGAGGAGTATGTATCCACTGGTAATGATGTATGCAGCCATATTACCATTCTGAGATACGACAGGCAAACCATTTTACATAGCATACTTTACCAAACTATCACATGCCAAGTCTGCATAAAAGGACATTTTCTTCTTTTTTCCTCTCTCTCCCAATTTTTCACCAAGATTTACCTCCCTCTCCCATCCACTATCTACATTTCTCCCTTCTGTAATCTACTCATTAAATTCTTAAGCTAATCACCAAACAATGCAGAACATTAGCTCCCTCCCAATCTTTATTCCATCTTCTTATTCCTCATCACTTTCCATCTTTCTGCCATGTTCCATTAGCTTCATCTAACTATGCAGCCCTACACCTAACACAATCTCCTACCCTCTTTAAACTCCACCCTACTGGACCTTTGTATATAATATACAGAAATGCTATCACTACTCTATACATGTTTACAATACTTGTGTATTAGTGATGCCCCCCCCCCCAGGGGGCCAGTAATCAAGGAGCCTCAATCCTCACCACTGACATTGGTGAGGGATATTCACTTGGAACAAAAACAGATACAAACAGTAATTCCAGATGCAGCTCTCTGCAGCAAGCACAATTTCCCTTAAGAGCACACAGGGACCACACTCCCGTCCTGTGGCTGGGTTTCCCTCTCTCTCAACAAGCCCCAAATAAAAGACTCCACACTGGCCACAGCTGTGGAGTTGAGTCCTCAGAGTGTTCCAAGCCAGAACCTTCTCTGTGAAACCAGTGCTCTTTGTCCCTGCTCCAAGTAACCGATAGACACTGAGATTTGATTTTCACACACACACACCTGGGAAAGCCTGGCACAGATTTACAAGCTATGCCCCCTCTGCCCAGACTATAAGGTAGATACTGCCACCAGAAAACTTAAAAGCCAGTTACTCTAAGGCTCTCAGAATGGTTCCCAATTATACTGAGTAAAGTAAAATTAATACTAAAATAAATGGTATTGTTTGACCAATGCAGCAAGGCTTTCAGGAGCAGCGACAGTGTCAGTAAATAAATATAAGTACTCTCACAGGTTAAAATATTCTCTAAAAGACCAGCTGCAATGAAAATTTTAAATATATTTAATAATAAATAGCAAAAGAATGTAAAAATACTAAATATTAATTTAAAATAAACACCAGAGTTTCAATCATAGGGAATATTAAAAATAACACCAATGGAAAGTTCACACAGATGCAGAAAAACAATTAACTAATCTCACTATATTTTCCTGATTGATCTAAAGAATTACTGTTCCCTAGTTCACGTACTAGAGCAAGGCAAGATGATGTACGTAAGTTGCCCTTCTTTGGCAGGTTTCAAAGACAGACTGTGGAGAGCAAAGTGACATCTCTCTAACATCTAAATATCGTTTCAGTGGTGGCTATACAATGACATCCTATCTGGTCATCTGACTCTCGTTCCCACGCTACCCCCTATAATCTGAACAGTCAGTAAAAGTAAAAGTTTACATTGTGTAATTTCTCTATAATCTCGAACTAAAGTAGTATTTTCTCAACACAAAGTAAGAGATAGTGTAGTATACATACTCTAGGGAGGCTTGATGCAGGTGCACTTCCAGCATGAGTAAAGGTGGTTGTGAAGGGAAGATTTGAAAGAGGCAGGGTTTTGTGTTGTTCTAGTTGAAAACTACAGGGCATTCCAGAGTTTGGCTATTGTGCAAGAATAAAGAAGCTGTCCAGGTGGGAGGTTTGTTTGTGAACCTGTAAGAATTTCTGGTCCCCTGATCTAAGGGAGCTGTTTGAGTGGTAGCAGCTAAATAGAGAATCCAGGACAATCTAGGGATTTAGCAGCAGTTTATGAGCTGTGGTTAGTTGCATATAGGACAGAATTTGGAAGTTCTAGCTATTTCAGTGATTTAAGAGCAGTACAGTGATGGGTGGAGAATTTAGAATTAGTTGCGAATTTGGCAATTTTACTGTAGCATGCCTCAAGTTTGTTTGAAAAGTACTGGATGTTGGTGAGTAGAGGGGCACCATAGAAGAGGGAGGGTAGTAGTTAAGTTGTGGCTAGCATTAGTTTTGTGGATGGGCTTAGGTAGAGATTATGTCTATAGAGGATACCAAGTTTATGATGTATTTTGCAAATGTTCTGATGTATATGCAGGTCAAATCTGATGCGTTTTGTAGACAGTTACTCCAAGGAGCTTTGTGTGGTTAACGAGTTTGATTATAATCTTACAAAATCTGCTTTATTAAAGGCAGCTGTTTTCTTAGGGGTGAATAGTATGATTTTGGTTTTATTTGGACTAAGGGCTAGGTGGCTACTGTGCATCCAGGATTCAGTGAAGGCCTTTTGAGTTGGTTGTAGTAAATTGGGATGGCGTTGGCAGAAAAGTTAACAGTGGAGTCATCTGTGTATTAAATAACGGATCCTTGAGACAGATTAATGGAAATTGTTTATAAATACACTAAATAGGAGTGGTCCAAGTATAGAGCCTTGAGGAACGGCAGTGGTGGTATTGAGAAAAGGAAAGATGGAGTTTTGCCATTAGACTGATTGTTGTCTTTCAGTTAAGTAACTAGAGAACCTGCTTAGAGTGGGGGAGGGAAAGACCAATCTTGGAAAGCTGGGGGTCGAGGAAGAGGTAAGAGAATTTTGCCAGCGTTGTGGGATCGGTTGACTGTATCCATAAAGGAAAGAAAGAAAAAAAAATCTTGCTTTTTCCCCCACTTTCTGAAAGTTAAGAAAGTTCAGTTACAGATTTGCTGTTCTGAACTGTTTGGAAGTTTCTAGAAGGCCAGTGCTTGCTTGGGCTAAAGGGAAGTTTCTGTGTTCACCAGTGGGAATGGTTAACACTGAACAGCCTCTGCCTGTCCCTGGAGGAGTGGTTACTACCTAGAAGCTGTAGTTTTATTGGTCAATTCTAAACTCCTTGATCTCTCTCTCTTAAAACCCTACAACTCTCTTTTTGAATGGTTTTGCGCACTGAGCAGCGTCGGGCAGCGCCGCCTAAACAGGTTTAAACTATTCCTGGCTCCACAAAGTCTACTCTTTACTTTTTCCCTTAGAACTGTTCAAACTCTCAAAGTAATCACTCTATTCTCTTTCTAAAGCCCTGCACTTGCTCAGCTCTTATAAGGAAACACTAACTAACTAAAGTACTACACCCTCCTTGACTTCTCATAAGTATTAGACTCCCGATTGGTCCTTCCTGATCAAGTGAAAAATCAGTTTCCTTCCCTAATCTGATCAGTAAAAAAACAGTTCCCTATACTAATCTGGTATGTCCAAGGGTCAGTTTCAAGGTTACTCTCCAGTCCAGCTGGTGAATCTGGGAATTTTGAGGCAATGTTACAATTGCCTTATGTACACAGACAACCCTCTCCTCCTTCCAACACACTCTAATACATGTGAGAGATGCAGTTACACAGCCAAACTGGAGGCAGAACTCTCTCAACCCAAGACTGGCACAGTCAGTCAGGAGGAAAAGGTAACCACCCACACCACAAATCCAGTCTCACACAGACCTATTGCATCTGCATACCCAACACAAACATACTCTGAGGCTTTAAATAAAAATCTGCCTAAACAGCAAAGACCTCCTAAGCAGATATCCAAGCAACAGCCACCCCTCAACAATACCCACAAATCACATATCTCACAAAATCAGTGTGCCTCACAGTCACAGCCCATAAGGCCAAACAACACACCAAATGCACTTGTTATTGGGGACTCTATTGTCCGGCACACTGACGTCCCACTTACCAGACTGAACAAGGAGAAGGTCACTGTAAGCTGCCTGTCGGGTGCCAGAATCCACCACATAACGCAAGCACTCAGGTCATTCCAAAGCAAGTACAAGTATGACTCCGCCATTGTCCATGCTGGTGTGAATGACCTAAGACGTACCTCCCTGGACTACATGAAAAGAGCCAGAGGAGCTCTCTGACCATGTAGCCCAGGCTGGTATGTCCCTGACCTTGAGTAGCATCTTGCCCTCACCAAGAATGATGCCACAGTATAAAGACAAAATGATCAGTTTCAACAATTGGCTAAAGTATTGGTGTCATTCAAAAGGGATCCAGTGTCTGTCAGCCTGGGATGACACGCTCGACAAGCCACGTTGCTTCGCTAGGGACGGCTTGCAACTGTCACACTTAGGCTTTCATATACTGGCCAAGGCTCTTGCCACCCCCATAGTGCCTTTTTTAGGCAAGGCTCAAATGACAAACCCACCTCCATAGACAACCCAAAGATAAAAAAACTAAAGGTAATGCTACTCAATGCCAGAAGTCTAAACCTCAAGATGCACGCACTAGAGACTCTCCTCAGTATGGAGAAAATCGATGTCTGTGCAGTAACAGAAACCTGGTTCAAGACTCCTGAGAGCACCCCAGCACTACCGGGTTATAACTCATACCATGCGTTTCGGCCCCAAAACTCGGACCGAAGCACAAAAGGAGGGGGAGTATCTATATTAATCAAAGATACCTACACGTCCAGGTTAGTGGCACTGCAAGAAGCATCGGAAACCATCCATGTGCAACTAACAGCGGGCAAAACTGCCTTTCAGTTTGTAGCCTGCTACAGAATACCCTCCCTAATACAGGAACCCCACTTGGCATTCCTGAGAACACTGGAGAATATGACGGTCTCTCCAAACACTATGTTATTACGTGACTTCAACTACCCAAACCTTGACTGGGAAAACTACTCAAGCCCAAACACCCTCGCCCAACGGTTCCTTGAATTTATAAACTCTAACGCAATGGAACAACTGGTCACCACTCCAAGAGGGAACAACATATTGGACCTGGTCATCACCAACATGGGGGCTCTATGTTCCACACCAGAGGTAAACCCCTCATTGGTAAGATCAGACCATAAATAAATTTCCCTGGACATCCATATCCCGTCCCCACCCCCAGCCAAGGAAATCACTGTAAAGAATTTCCCCAAAGCCAACTTCACACTTCTCAAGACTGAGGTGGAATCCTTCAAAGCCCCTGGGCCAGAGGATAATACAGCCCAATCCGCAGAATCCTTTACAAATGCATTCTATTAGCACCTGCAGGAATGCATGGATCGTGCTATCCCAAATAAAACCAAGACTCACTCCTCCAAAAACAGGAGACCAGTCTGGTGGACCCCAGCCATAAATAAGCTATACAACAGAAGGAGGAAGCTACTACATGACAGAGCAAAATATCAAAAAGGGAAGGCATCTCTGATCAGTATTAGCAAGAAACTTCGATCCCTCGTAAAATCATCAAAGGCCAGTTTTGAAAGAAAAATTGCCCTAGACACTAAAGATAATCACAAGGTCTTCTTTAGTTATGTCAGAAACATGGGCGGAAACTCCCAGATGTGCTCTGAATTGTTGCATAACTGTACAAAATATACCGAACCTACAGACATAGCCAACATCCTGGCAGACAGATTCAGCGCAACCCCCCCCTTCCCCCCCAAAGGAGCAAACGCCTATCCCAACTGAATGTAACCTCCCTGACATCACAGATGCACAGGTGAAAGCTGCCTTCTCCAAAGCAAAAAACACAGCATCTATGGGACCGGATGGTGTCCCAGGCTGTGTCTTACACGAGCTCCAAGAAGAACTGAACCCTCACATTAAGTCACTGTTCAAACTTAGTCTTACTACAAGATATGTACCCAAAGAATGGCGTACAGCTACAGTGGTCCCACTCCACAAAGGTGGTGCCACAACGGACCCCGGAAACTATCGCCCAATAAGCCTGACTAGTCTGGTCTGTAAAGCTATGGAGCGTATGATCATGGAACTCATAAACAAAGATATTGGGAGCCTCCAGACACTGGACCCTACCCAATTCAGCTTTAAGGGCAGATCTTGCCTCTTAAACCTAGTTAATTTCTTTGAAACAGTTACCAAAGCCATAGATGAGGGCAAGGTAGTCCACACAGCCTACCTGGCCCTCGCAAAAGCCTTCGACACAATACCCCACTCGGGCATCATAAATAAGCTTACCAGCTTAAATATCAACCCCTATATCACAAGATGGGTTGCAGACTGGCTCAGAGATAGAACCCACATGGTCAGAATCGCAGGTGCCATGTCCAAATCCAAACCAGTTACAAGTGGCGTCCCACAGGGCTCAGTTCTGGGACCTCTCTTGTTCGGTATATACTTCTCTGAGGTTCAGGCTAACACGGGGGGATTATGGCTGACAAAGTTCGCAGATGACTGCAAACTGGGGGCCATATTCGAATCTCCAGCTGACACAAGCATCCTCCAAAAGAGTCTCACAGAGACGGATGCTTGGTGCCAGAGCCACAGCCTCAAGCTAAATGCTAAAAAGTGCATAGTCATCTCCTTTGGGAAAAACAAGGTGCCCACAAATTACCACATAGGTGGTAATCCATTAAGTACGGAAGAAGTAATTAGAGATTTGGGGACCGACGTAGATAGTAATCTCTCCTTTGATAATCACGTTGCCAAAGTGGTTAGAAAGACCTTCTATATAGCCCACCTTATCATGAAAGGGTTCGCATCTAGATCAAGAGAGGTCATTGTGCCCCTCTACTCGTCACTCATCAGGCCCATAATTGAATACAATGCCCCTTTTGGGATGTACCTTACCCGACACCTGCAGCAACTGGGGAGACCCCAAAAGTACCTCACCAAGAGGATCATGGGCTACAAACACATGTCCTATGCAGCTAGACTAAAGAAACTCCAGCTCTACTCAGTTGCTTACCGCCTACTCAGAGGTGATCTATGCCTGACGTACAAAGCCATGTCAAACCCAGAATTAATGGACATGCTCCACCTCAAAAAATCCAAGTCCCTTAGAGCTACACGCTCCAGGGACCTAAACCTCAGCACAAAAATAAACAGGACATGCTGGAGGGACAGATTCATTTCCCAAAGGCTCCCCTCACTCTGGAATAGAATCCCAATTCATGTTAGACATAGCCCCTCGCTGACCCTCTTCGAGAAATTTGGATGCGTAGATGGGAAATCGCAAATTCACCCCTGGGATCTCTCCTGTGTCCCTGCTAGACAGAGACACAGTAAACTAATCTTAAAAGGGTACCTTCTGTGACCTACTTTACAGAGGCACAGTAGGCTAATCTAATAGGGAGGTGGAAGCCAAATACACTCTGGCTAGGCTTATAAATGCCCTAGGGCAGATAGCCTAGTATCTACCTATGAGCCTAGTTGCAATACTATGGCCAGGTCTGAAGCCATGTTGTGAGGGTGTAAGTATTTTGTTATCAAGAAGACAGTGATGGAATTTAATACTTACACACTTCTAAAATTTTGGAGATGGGAGACAGAATTGCGATGGGTTGGAAGTTAGTGATGTCAGTATTATTGCCACCTTTATGGACAGGGAGAATGAAAGCCTTTTTCCAGGTTTTGTGTATGTAGGACTCAAGGATGGATCTACTGAGAAGTATGCTAATAGGGTAAGTGATACTGTCAGCAGCAATTTTTAGGTATTCTGAGAGTATGTTATCAGGGACATTAAAGCATGGTTTTGGCTTTAGTAGTAGCTTTTTTATGGTGGTGAAGGAGATGGGCTTTAGAGAAAGTGGAAGTTGAGTGGGTATTGAGCTTTTGCAAATGCTGGGTGTGAGTAGGGGAGGGGCAGTGAGTGATTTAGATGGTAATGTGTAACTACGGGAATAATTTGCTTAGGAGAATTTTGCTGTGATGTCAGCTATGGAGTTGATAAAAAAAAAAGAATTAAATACAGAGGCCATTTCTTTGGGAGATTTCAGGGTGAGGGCAAGGATTTTTTTTTTGCCTGAATTGAATAGTGAAGTAACGGAGTTCTAGAATTTCTTTGGGTTCTGTTTGTGGTTAGACTGCAATTTTAAGTAATGTTCTTTATCTATGGTTGACCAGCTTTTTTACCTGGTTGCAGAGTTGAATTTTAAGAGGTCTGGGGTTTTTGTGTGCTTGCCATAACATCCAAATTTTGTCTATGGCATGCAAGAGAAGCCTTGTTGGCTTGGATAGCCAAGAGGCATGCTTATTCTTGATCCTTTGTTCATGTAGAGGTGCAAGGCTATTTGGTGTATTCATGAAGGCAGTGCTGAAGTATTCAACAGCTTCATCAAGAGCGTGGGTTTTTAGTGGATGCCAATCAGTCATTTTTAGAATATTGTTGAAGGTTGTAGGGTTGAATGAGCTCAAATTCCTTGTTTGTTTGTACTGATGTTGATTTTAACTGAAGGGGGGAGCACAGGTTATAAAGGCTGGAAGATGATCACTCAGGGTGTTTGGGAATATTCTTGCTGAGAATAATTTATTGGGGTTAGTGACCAAAATCCTGTCTAAAATGGATCCTCTGTAGCAGTCTGTTAGGTCTGGTGGGGGAATCAATGAGTTAGGTGAAGCTGAATAGATTAAAATTAGAAGATGGGTGTTTGGACTTGGGATCTTGCCAGTTTATATTAACGCCTAATATGATGGTTTCGTTTTTAATACTGGAAGAAATCCAAGCAAGTATATCTTCCAATATGGGTATGTTGTTACCAGGGGGTATGTAAATAGCTATAATGCAAAGTTTTTGCTGTTATTCATGTTTAAGAACGTTCATTAGACAACAGTGGTATAGGGTTAGTATGTTTTTCTTTCAGCTTTTCCCAGTTAGGGGTCACCACAGCAGAACTACGATCCGCTAATGATTTGCAATCGATTTTTATGGTACCGAGGTGCCAGCCCAATGCCCAACCTTCAACGAAGGTACGCCCATTCACGCATGTCTTTCGAATGCCGCTCGACCACGGGGAGGACATGCAGACTCCACACAGAAGTTATTAACTAAATTGTATGCATTAGTAAACAGAAGGGCAATGCCACCTCCTTTTCTATGGGCCCTGTCTAGTCTTACAGTTTGATAGCCTGGAGGAGAAATTCAGCATCCCTAAAGTGGGGTTTTTGCCAAGACTCACTGGTGGCAATGTCTGGATGGTGGTGTAGAATCCATGCATGGATGTCTGAGATTTTAAGAAGTAATAGGCAAAGACGCTGGCAATTGAACCACAGACTGTTTTATTGAAATTTAGCGCTTTCGTCTGGCATTCGCCACAAGACTTATTCAGAATAAAATAAATAATTATCACAATCGCTTTAAATCAAAGACAGCTTGTGTCACATGCACAGGATGTATAACAAACATTGGTTAAAACCACTTCCATCAAATACATCACAGTGCTCATAAATATACACAATGAAAATAGTGTTAACATAGTACTGTAAATGCTTGGATAGACCAACTAAAAGGATAAAAAAAAAAAAAAACCCTCCCATATATAACGATAAAAATATAAGTCATTACAATAATCAAGGACAACCCTATAAAAACATTTTTCAACCCTAAAATAATTGCAGAACAGTGCTATAACATGAAATTCAGGCTTAAGTTTAAGGTAGCTCGAAACTGACAATGTTTCATTTAACCCAGGCTTATTAGTAGCATTGCACCTGAGCTGCCAGAGTAATTCCTTATACTCCAGGAATAACTCTACTGGCCCTCCCCTGCTATTTTCAATGTGTACTTGTTCTAGTCCAGCAAACTTGAAATTGTGCTGTGAATGTTTCCCTATGTGTTTGGCCAGGGCATTGTCGCCATTACCCTTCCTAATATCATAGACATGCTGATAGATACGCTTATTTAATGCATTGATAGTTTTCCCTATATAAAAAAACATTCACACGCTTGACAGGTTGCAATACACACAAGGCATTTACTTTGACAGTTGAACTTTTTTGACAAATAGACTTTACCATAACCACTGATGAGAATAACATTAGTCTCTAAAATGAATGGACATTGTATACAGTGTCCACATTTACGCACGTGTCCCTCCCTTTAAACCGGACAATTATGTTCTAGTAGATTCTTTACACTTCTGTATCTCTCATAAACAATACAAGGCTTATCCTGGAATCTTGACTTACAAGATTCATCAGCAGTAAGTATTGTCCAATTGTTGTACAAAATTTCCCTAATATTATAGTAAAAGGAGTTAAAGGTAAGAATCAGATTCAGTGTAGGTGGTCATCCCCACTTTCTGGGTGCCTGTTGTCAATGTCACCATGGTACTACTGGGAAAATTATCCAATGAGGTTCTCAGAAGTGGAAAAAAATAGCCGCTATTCCTTTTTGCTATTACTTCATTCAAGATGGGATCAGTAAATGTCACAGGGTAGCCCCTTCTATTAAACATTGCCTTCAGCTTGTCTATCTCATATAGGAACAATGCACAGATGAGTTTTTTTTTTATTGTAGTAGGTAAAAGGTGTGTTTTGTGTTTAATGTCAAGTCCAGCAATCTTTATGCTTTTGTTAGAGGTTTAATGGTGGTGCCGTTTCTAAATGTGTGCCTGCAGCGATTCCCTTTTTTGTTAAGAGATTTCCTGCATCTTCATATCTGTTCGACTTCCATCTTGAAGTTGGTATATTAATCAGGAGCGCCCTTAGGTCATCTGGTGCCCTAGGCAAAATAGAATTTGCAGCAGATAGGTTTTACTTTGTGTTGGAGGAGGGGATTTAGTAGATACAGGCTAGGGTAGATGTCTGTACAGCTGTTGGGTGGAATAGGCAAGGAGGTAGAGATAGCAGAGGTTGTGGAGAAATTAGTTACATACAATTCTTTACAAAACTCCAGCTAGCTATGCTGGCATATGTTACACATCCACTGCCCTACTTCTCCTGACATAGCTGGCAATACCTCACATCACATTACTTTTCAGGCTTCTTTAAACTTTTACATCTACTATATCAAGTCTTATTAATGTTTACATCTGCTGTACAAAGCTGGTCAACCAGTGATCATATATTAATGATGGAGACCTTCAGCCCCCATCAAAAAGGGGCCAAAAATAAACTAGTCAACAAAGTGCAATAAATATTTTCCCTGTTTGTAGCCCAGTTCCTTCAGTGGACCATAAAGCCAATCTGTCCTAGTTACCTAATGAGACCACTTGTTCCTCAGAGTTCTAGCACAACAGCTCAGTTGTGCCATGTGACAACAGCTGGATGAACTGGAAGCAGGAGCTACTATCTATGTGGCAGGGATCAGATTTTAAACTCTGCTGTACATGCTTGCAGCATCAAAGAGGTTAGGCAAGCAATGGGTTGATGTGGTCCATTCTGACGATGCAGCATGACTTAAATCAATGATTCTGATCCCCCTTGCAGACAGCATCCACCCCTCCAGTGATCTTTTTTCTTCACTGGGGACTCAACAATGGAAAATGTGCCCAAAGACAGGCCAGCAATCTAATCCTTAGCATTTCTCTATGTTCTAATGCCAACTCCAATATGCACCCATGTTATTAATTAGATTTCATGAGGGCTTTCTCCCTCTATGTCACTGGAACTGGCTAGCAATAGTCAAATTCATTTTAAGAAGTTGTAAGATGACTTGCGCTAACTTACGCTAACCTGCAGTTCCGGTGGTGTAGTGGTTCATTTCTCTGACTGTAGTGTATAAGGTCATGGGTTTAAGACTTGAGACTGCCTTTTTTTTTTCGACACCATCCCCCACTCTGGAATTATAGATAAGCGCACTAAACTAGGTATAAATCCCTATGTCACAAGATGGGTTGCCAACTGGCTCACAGACAGAACCCACACTGTGAAAGTAGCAGATTCCAAATCCGACATCAGACCAGTGACAAGTGGAGTACCACAGGGTTCAGTCCTGGGTCTTCTCCTGTTTGGTATCTACTTCTCTGAAGTGCAGGCCAAAGTACAGTTTTGTACCTACCATAAATGTAGATGTTCGAGTGTTCACCCTGCTGCAGTCATCACACTTGGGCTATCCTGTCGTCAGGCGGTCCCGCAGTCGGCCGGATTTCCAAAGTCTTGGTCCGACGTCGGTTGCTGTCGCCTCATCCCTGACGTTAGTGCACCAGGGGTACATATATTGCAACAGACGCCATTTTCTCCAGTTTTTCTTGCCCCCAAAGAGGTGATCCAAATTAGTACCAAAAGGTGAGAACAATGTACAAATACAAAAACCCTTCAGCTATAAGCAAATACATCAGTAAGGCATAGCAAAGATTTAGCCATTAGATCAGAGGGGTTGGAGGGAGGGTAACCTGGACTGCAGCTGGGTGAACACTCTAACATCTACATTTATGGTAGGTACAAAACTGTACTATGTTCATCGTGTTACCCTGCTGCAGTCATCACACTTGGGTTGAGTCCCAAAGCTAAGGTAGGGTGGAGGCATTATAAAGGGTTAGAGGAGGCAAAGAGGCCCTGCAGGACTGCAGTGGCGAAGCCCACCCTGGAGTTGGAATAAAGAGGTAAGTGATAGTGTTTGGTGAAGGTGTGTACAGAACTCCAAGTTGCAGCTTCTAAAATTTCCTTGGTAGGAACCCCCCTGAGAAAGGCTGTAGAGGTAGCTGTAGCCCTGGTAGAATGGGATCTAATGGTAGGAGGAACTGGTTTCCCATGATGGTTATAGCAGAATCGTATGCAATGGCCTATCCATTTTGAAATGGTTTGCTTGGATATGGGCCTCCCTTGAGAAGCTGTAGCATAGGAAACAAAGAGCTGGTCAGTTTTTCTGAAAGCCTTAGTTTTATCCAAGTAATATCGAAGCTGCCTGTGAATGTCCCAAGGAATGCAAGAGTCTCACCTTTGTTCTGTGGATTGGGGAAGAAAGTGGGTAGATGAATGGTTTGATTTAAAGCTACACTGGAAACCACCTTTGGCATGAAGGAAGGATTAGTTCGTAGAGAAACTCTGTCTTGATGAAAAATGAGGAAAGGTTCCACTGCCATAAGAGCCTGTAATTCTGAAACTCTCCTAGCAGAAGTTATTGCCAGTAGCAGGGCAGTCTTCCATGATAGGAAATGAAGGTCTGCAGAAAAAGCTGGTTCAAAAGGAGGTAGTGTTAGTTTTTCCAGAACAAAGTTGAGGTCCCATGTTGGTGTAGGAGCTCTTCTAGGTGGTCTGTTTTTTTTTTTTGCCCCTCTGAGGAACTGCCTTAGGAGTGGGTTTGAAAATAAAGGTGGATTTGTGTCGTAGTGAGCTGAAATAGCTGAAGCATGGATTTTAATTGAGGAGTAGTGAGCTGAAATAGCTGAAGCATGGATTTTAATTGAGGAGAAGGAAAGTCCTTTATGTAACATCTCAGCTAAATACTGCAGAATGTGAGGCATATGAGGCTGAGTTGTGTCTTGGCCCTTAGCTTGGTTCCAAGCAGAAAACCTTTTCCATTTGTTCATAGGTTTATACTATGCTATCTGCCCTAAGGCATTTATAAGCCTAGCCCAAAGTTTTGTGGCTTACGCCACCCCTTATGTTAAAAAATACTGTGCCCATTAGTTTGTTGTGCCTCTGTCCAGCAGTGACACAGAGATGATTCCCAGGGTAAACCTACGATCTCCCATCCACCGGTCAAGATTTCTCTTGAACAGAGCCAGCGAGGTGCTCCGCCTCACATGGACTGGGATTTTATTCCACAGCATAGGGAGTCTCTGGGTGACAAATCTATCCCTCCAGCATGTCCTATTTATATCCGTGCTAAGGTTTAAGTCGCTTGCTCTAGTGGATCTGGTAGATTTGGATTTTTTGTGGTGGAGCATGTCCATTAATTCCGGGTTGGACATGGCCTTGTATGTCAGGCACAGGTCACCTCTGAGCAGGCGGTATGCGACTGAATAGAGCTGGAGTTTCTTCAGTCTGGCAGCATATGACAGATTTTGGAGTCCCTTTATCCTTTTGGTGAGGAACTTTTGGGGTCTCTCCAATTGCTGCAGGTGTCGGGTGAGATACATCCCGAATGGGGCATTGTACTCTATCATTGGTCTGATAAGTGAAGAGTACAGGGGAACAATGACCTCACTTGATCTGGATGTGAATCCCTTCATGATCAGGTGGGCAATGTAGAAGGTCTTTCTAACCACTTCAGCAATGTGAGTGTCAAAAGAAAGGCCACTGTCAACCTGGGTCCCCAGGTCCCTGATAACCTCTTCTGTGCTTAATGGAGTGCCACCTATATGGTAGCTTGGGGTTACCTTGTTTTTCCCGAAGGGTATGACTATACAGAGTAAGCCTTCCTGGTGCTTGGCCTCCTGGCTTCTAGAATAACATCCAGCACTGCTTGTGAAAGAGGAGCTGGCTGGCTGCTTAATTGATTTGCCATGCAGCCAGGTTTAAGGTTTTGATCTGGCTGTGTAGAATCTGCTTGTCCTGCTGCGTGAGCAAATGAGGTATTTGAGGCAATATCCATGGTGGACTGAGCCATATTCTTCAACAGCGGGTACCAGTGCCGGCGTGGCCAGTCTGGGGCTATGAGAATCATTCAAGGTTTCTCCTTTTTGGCCTTCAAAAGAACCTTTGTGAGAAGAGGTAATGGAGGAAAGGCATATGCTGTCAGGTTTTTCCAACTGAAGGAGAGACCGTCCACTTTCCAAGCTTGATGGTGGAATGTCCTTGTACAAAATTTTTTCAGCTGGTAGTTTTGAGGACTGGCAAACAGGTCTATATTTGGTAGGCCCCATCTTTGAGTTATCATTGCAAATATTTGTGGGTCTAGCTTCCACTCGTGGGGATCCTTGATATTTCTGCTTAGGTAGTCTGCCAATGTGTTTTTCTGTCCTGGCAGGAAGTGAGCTTGTAACTGGACTTGGTAGGCGAGAGCTGTGTTCCATAAGATTATTGCCTGCCTGCAAAGAGGGTAGGAATGTGTGCCCCCTTGTTTGTTTATGTACCACATTACTGTGGTGTTGTCCATCTTTATTGCAAGTTGTCCTGGCTGTAGTAGATCCTTGAAGGCTGTCAGAGCTTTCTGTACAGCTAGCATCTCTTTTTGGTTTATGTGCAGTTTTCTTTGTTCTGCAGTCCATAGGCCTTGAATGCATTGCCCTGTCATGTGTGCCCCCCAGACATAGTCTGAAGCATCTGTTGTGATAGTTTGCCTGGGTGGGGGCAAGGTGAAAGGCTGACCCTTGTTGAGGTGACATGCCTGTGCCCACCATAGAAATTCCTGTTGAAGGCAGGGAATGAGAGATATCACTGTGTCCAAGCTGTGGCTGTGTTGAGACCATACACTTTTTAGGTACCATTGTAGTTTCCTCACATGCATTTTTGCAAATGGTATTATCAGAATGCAAGATGCCATGAAGCCCAAAGCCTGTAGAATTTTTCTTGCAGTTAATTGGGTCTTTGTTGCCACTGTCTTGAAATATTGAGTCAGTTGTAATTGCTTGTCTGGTGTAAGATAAGCTTTGTGGGCCATTGTGTCCAAGCTGGCACCCAGGAAAGTCATTTTTTGTGAGGGTACTAGTTTTGACTTCTTTTTGTTTACTGTGTACCCCAAACAATTTAGTAGATGCTTCACAAAAGGCATATGTTGTAAAAGAATGCCTCTTCTTTCTGATTGGATGAGGCAGTCGTCCAGGTATGGATACATTTGAATTCCTCTTTGTCTGCGATATGCAATTACTGGTGCCAGGCATTTTGTGAATACTCTGGGCGCAGTAGATAAGCCAAAGGGCAGTGCAGAGAATTGATAATGAGTCGAACCTGCAATGAAACGGAGGTATCTTCTGCAACTTTGTCTGATAGGGACATGCAGGTATGCCTCCTTGAGGTCCAACGTTACCAGCCATGCTTCCTTGCCCAACACGGGAAGTAGCTGCTGTAGTGTTAGCATCTTGAATTTGGGAACTTGTAAATAAGTGTTGAGAATTGAAAGGTCCAGAATTGGTCTCCAAGCATTTTCTTTTCTGGGTACTAGGAAGAGTCTTGAGTAAAATCCTTGGCATTGCTCTTGAGTTGGTACCCTTTGAATGGCTCTCATGGCCATGAGAGCTGTAATTTGTTTTTGAGCCTCTGCCCTTTGATGTTGTGGCAGGTTTGGCATTCCTCTTTTTATTGGCAAGGTGTGAAAGTGGAATCTGTATCCTCGTAAAATTATGTCTAGGACCCATTTGCCCTTTGTGACCATGTGCCAGTTGTCTGCAAATAGTGCTAGTTTTCCCCCCGGGGGGGGCTGACAAAAGAGCTTTGTTTGGCCAGCTGAGGTGCAAGTCACTGAGTTTGCCTTCTGGTGGATTGAGACCCGTCTTCTCCTCCCTTCTGGGTTGGAGTGCCCCATTGGCGAGGTTTATACTGAGCTTATGATTGTCCTCAGCCCCTTGGGCGCCTGTATTTACCCCTCTGAGGCCTGTCAGTGGCTGGAAAGGACCAATTTTTTGTTGGCCAGTTTCTGCTGAAGCGAGGGGGTTGTACCTGTAGGAAATCTTTGACTGTCTGCATAGATTTTGCCTTGTCTTCCATTTTCTTTAAAACTTCTTCTGCTTTAACACCAAAAAGAACATCCTGCTGTAAGGGAGCATCTAGTAGTTTTGCTTTAACATGATCAGGCAGACTTTGTTCCTTTAACCAGGCATGCCTACGTATAACTGAACCAGTGACAGCTGCTCTGCAGGAGGCCTCAAGAATCAAACCCACATTGTAAGGTGTGTTTGCCCACCTGCTCGGTGGCGTGCAACAAATCCTGTACTTCTTTATTTATTTTATTTATTATTTTATTTTACATTTGTTTACCGGGCTAGTCCAATTGGATAAATGTCCATTTTCAGTGGAGGCCCGGGGAGAAAAGCTCCACTACATACTACTAAACAATGTCAAGATATACATCAATATACAAAAATAGGAAAACAAAAAAACATATGCAATAAATCTTGAAACAGGTTGTATAAACTCTTGAGTAGAATCTAAATCTAGGATGGTAAAAAAAAGAAAAGATGAAGAAAATTAAATACTCTGTTAGAGTATGTAGAAGAGAAGAAAGAGAAAGGTTGTTAAGGAATCAGATTGTTGAGGGAGGGTGGTTATCTTTTGGTTTAACTGAGAGATCAGAAATTGCTGATACTTTAGCTATGAGAGCTTTAAACTGTCAATTTCATATGCTTAAGTGGCTGAGGTGTAAACCTTTTTCCCCCATCTGTCTAGTGCTCTTGAATCCCTTTCGGAAGGTACTGGATTTTTAGCCATGGAAGCCTTAGCCCCCTTGGGACCCTGGGAGATGGTCTCTGGGTCAGCTTCTGGTCTTTTGTAAAGAAATTTGTGGGAATCAGGTACTCTGTAGTATCTGTCAGGATTGGCCGGGGCAGGAGGCAGAGTCAGGGTTGAAACTGGACTCTAAATAGACATCATCCACAATGTCCAATACAGGAGGGATGGCTAGAGGTCTGTGTTGGGGGAGTAAAAGAAAGTCTCTGAGCCTTTTCTTGGAATCAGAGTAATCCTGACCTTCCCAGTGAAAATGTTCCCTCATAGTGTGTAAAGTTTCCCCTAAAGAGTAATCTTCTGGAGGGGAAGCTGAGGGAATAGAGTCCTCAGCATCAGAATCTTCATAAGGAGAGAAGGAATAGTCTTGGTCTTCAGAGGAATCCGAAGAAATAGACAGTTGTTCAGAGGAAACAGATTCTTCCTCTTGTCTAGGCCTTTTGTCAGGAGGAGGCTGAGAAACCCTGATAAGAGAAATCAAATCTTCAGCCATCTTGAGCATCTGTTTCTTAGGCATAGGGCCTTGAACAGGAGACTGAAGTGAAGCCTTTTTAGATTTGGAAGGAGTCTTTGATTTGGAAAACTTTTTGACTGTAAGAGTCTGTCTGAAAACTCCTTCAGAAGGCGATGGCGTTGCCGAAGTACCGACGTCCTTGGAAGGTAAATCGTCAGTAGGGCCTGAAGTAAAAGGCTGTGTCAGCCTAGTACATTCCGTCAAAATATCCGTAGCAGTCTCTGGTTCCTGAACTGCGGTAGTCAGAGGTTGCGGAGCCTCACTGTTAACCGGAGAACCGGAGACCGGATCAACAGAGGCCTCTGAATCGGGCTTAGGCCTGGACTGTCGATCCTTATCCCTGCGCTTTTTGTGCACGCCAGTAGTCGATAGCTCCGACGGAATGTTATAATTAAATTTTCTGCCAAAAAAGTGTTGTGCGAAATCAAATCGTCTTTTAATAGTACGTTTATTAAATCTAGCACAAAAATGACAAGAAGTGACGTCGTGATCAGGGCCTAGGCAAGGTATGCAATAAGAATGAAAATCCTTGAGGTATTTGCTTCCCACAAGAAATACAATTGTTAACTTTTTCTGACATCGGTCTGAGGCAAGAAAAGTTTCCCCAACGGGATACTTAGCTTTATAGAAGACTTCGGTCTGAAATTCGAATTCGAAAATCTCAGGAGTTGGCCGACCGGCACTTGCGAACTGCTTCTGCTTCGGGCACCGCGCGGCAAGTAAGACTGAAGAAAATGGCGTCTGTTGCAATATATGTACCCCTGGCGTACTGACGTCAGGGATGAAGCAACAGCAACCGACATCGGACCAAGACTTTGGAAATCCGGCCGACTGCGGGACCGCCTGACGACAGGATAACCCAAGTGTGATGACTGCAGCAGGGTAACACGATGAACATCACAGAAGGTCTTTGGCTAACAAAGTTTGCAGATGACTGCAAACTAAGAGCCATAATCGAAACTCCTAACAATGTGGACAAACTACAAAAGGGCCTCACTGTGACAGATACCTGGTGTCAAAGCCATGGCCTGAAGCTCAATGCCAAAAAGTGTATTGTCATCCCCTTTCGTAAAAACTCTGTACCCATGAACTACCACATAGCTGGTAGTGTACTTAATGCCGAAAATATGATAAAAGTCCTTGGGACACAGGTGGACAGTAGTCTCTCCTTTGATAATCACATCGCCACAGTGGTCAGGAAATCCTTCTATGTAGCTCATCTCATCACAAAAGGATTCTCATCCAGAAAAAAAAAAGAGGTCAATGTTCCCCTCTACTCATTCACTCATTAGACCCATTATAGAGTACAATGCCCCTTTTGGTATGTACCTCACAAGACATCAACAACTGGAAAGACCACCGAAATACCTCACAAAGACAATTACTGGCCTCAAACAGATGCCCTATGCAGACAGTCTCAAAAAGCTACAGCTTTACTCCATCGCATATCGCCTACTCAGGGACGATTTCTGCCTAACATACAAAGCTATTTCAAACCCAGAGCTGTTGGACATGCTCCACTTAAAGAAATCCCAATCCCTCCGAGCTACACGCTCTAGGGACCTTAACCTTGTCACCACAATAAACAGAACATGCTGGAGGGATAGATTCCTGTCCCAGAGACTTCCCATACTCTGGAACAGACTACCTATCTATGTCAAACAGAGCTCCTCATTAGCACTCAAGAAAAATCTTGATGACTGGATGGGAAATGGGAAATTCACCCCAGGGATCACTTCTGTGGCTCTGCTCGACAGGGGCACAGGAAAATAATTTTCTTGGCTAGCCTTGTATGGGCCCTAGGGCCGATAGCCTAGTACCTACCTATGAACCTATGGATGGATTATGCTCAGTCACATCTACAGCAACAGTCTCAAAACAATGGAATACTTCCAACACCAATCATTGACTGATTTTTTTTTTTTTTTTTTTTTTTTTTTTAACTTTGCACTGCAATGCTTCATTTTAAACAAGATGGGTGCATGCAAGTCTACAGAGTTAATTTTCCATCCATATTCCATGTTGTCCCTTCTTAATCCTTCCGCTAAGTGTCTGTGTGAGTTTTAAATCAAGTGTTCCTGTATTCTCCTCCATCTTAAAGTTGCAGTTAGGTGAAATAAAAAAGTCATCAAAATCATCTGTACAAGTGTATGCGTGTGCACCCTGCAATGTCATCTGTAACTCTACCTTGTGCAACAAAAATTAACTTGACTTTCACAAAGTCAAATCTCTCCAGTCTGTTCCCAAAGTATTTTATTGCAAACTGAATCATGTACGAGCCTAATGAATAAATATACTTAATTTAGTAAGTCTGGTTAATATCTGCTCATGGAGCTCTTCTCATAAGGACTCCAGTGAAAATTAACACTCCCACCATCTAGTGTAAATAAACAATCTCATTTTTCCCCAAAATGTTTGTATTAATTTTATAACACAATAACTTGAGTATAATAACAAGAAAAAACACAAACTATATACAATGTCCATAGCCAAAAAAGCAATATACATTGGAGAACACTTAATATTTCTCTAACAGATTAGACAATTTTGTCCAAATTAAATGGGTCCTTGCTTTTATAGCAGCAATCTCATTCTTACAAATGTATTTTACAAGATGAATCAAACTCAACTTTAAAGACAGGAGTAGATTGGGATTTCCAATTTTTAGTAACGATTTTCCTTGCTATAGAAAGAGGATAGGCCATAGTAAAAAACAGTTTGGTGTTTAGGAATGCCTTCAGGAACACTGAAAAGGATAAAGGAGTCCGAAATTATACAGTTGCCATTCCATAAAGCTTTAGAAAGATATTTAAAGCCTAACCAAAATCGGGAAATTGTTTTGCAATTAACAACCATATGTATCCAGTCAGCATCAGGGTGTCCACATCTCCAGCATTTCATTTCATCTTTCTTGTACATTATTGCTAGTCTATGTGGGGTGAAAAAACATCTATGTAAAAATTTCCACGTGTATACACGCCAGAACAGAGAACGTGGATTCCTTCACTGAATGTAAAAGTTTTTTTACCTTTTTCTGAAAATACTTTTCTATTAACTTCACTTGAATAATTCTAATAAGGAACATCTGTTTTGCTAAAAATAATTTCTGAGAATTTTATAAATAACAGATATGTATGAAGTGTTCTTGGGTAAGCTATTAATTGTTGAGATAAAATCTAAGATTTTTAAGTTAATCTAATTTTTTCAAAGTATCTTCAACCCTTTCCTACTGGTAACTTTATATCATTATTTCACTTCTTCGAAGTGAAAATGCATTCATCCTTGGACTTTAGTCTTCTAATGCCTTCTTATGGGGGGGGGGGGGGGGGCACCAGCTATAACACAGATTTGTTTGTCTACACAAAATCAGTCCTATTCTACAATCCTTCAAATCGAAGATACAAACATAACCTGATACTAGCTACTAAATTCTTCAAAGTTAGTCCTACCAGCCATTTCATTAACTCCTAAAAAAGCCTTGTAATTCCCCTCCTACCCATTTAAATGCTTTCCCTCTAGTCCTTAAAATAACCCTTAAGACACAACTACATATCAGTGTTATCTTTATCAAGAAGTTTGCTTTCTTTCCAAAAGAACAGTCCAAAACTAACAACTCTGGTCTGCATGTAATTCTTTATCTTCAAGATTTTCTCTCATTGTTTTTTTTTTTTTGCATCTCCCTATCAATTTCATTCAAGAAATTTGGCTCAAGAAAAGCACGCAGCCTTCTCTCTCTCAGTCTCTCTCATCAAGGTTGTAACCTTTGCTAAACCTCTGGTGATGTAATCTTACTCAAATCTTTCTGCCTCAAAAAACTAAAAAAAAATCTCTACTACGACAACCTGCCTGTCACAGCTGAATGGAAAGTTCTGGCAATGATACAAAACTCTGGCCAGCAAAGTGAGGAAGTATGGGAGGATACATTACAGCAAAATAAATTACAGGTACAAAAAAGAACAAATTAAGCTAACACTAGTACTGAATCAAAGAGCAAATCTCACCTGCATTAATACCCCCAACTCCCTATTTGTTCAGCAAAAAGCAGAGCCTTAACCAGGAAAAAAAACATAAGCCTAGTAGTTAAACCGCCCACTAACTGTTCAGCTAACTCCACAGGCTGGGTCCCAGCTCTCTGCTGAGAAGTTACTCCCCAGCCCTGATAATCAGGAATGGCATCAGCAGTTAATACAATAAGAGGAAGAAACACACCCATGAAACCTAAGCACATATTAACATACAGACATGAAAACTATATAGCTACCAAACAATTAGTGGCCTGGGTGCTGGAATTACTGATGAAGGGGAAGACAGGAATTAGAAAGCAGTGAAGATGTTTTGTGAATATTTCTGGGTCATGGACTCCAGTTGAGGCTGCATCCAATAACAAATAAAGAGCTGAAATACAAGTTGCGATGGTATAAGAAGGGTGCACATCACCCCATAGGGAACACTGTGGTTCTCTTGTGGCATCAGTGCATGCCCCCTCATATTACATTATCCACCAAATCAGGGAGTTAGGCTGCACAACAAAAAAACTCCCTCTCGTGAACAGTGAATATGATGCTGCAGGTAGCTCAACTACTTTCCCACCTCCCATGCTAGGATTTCCACCAATGTTTTCCATCTCTTCAGTTATCCTGGGTGGCTGGACCATGGTCTGGAGCAGGGGGTGTTTACAGTAGACATGGTGACAAAAAAAACAGGAGGAGCATCGGGCAGCATATGGTCAAGGTGCATGAAGAAAGGTGCCAAAAAATAAAATAAATAAAAGCTAATTGTGTTCTGTGCACAAATACCTAAAGATACCTTCTCAGTCTAAAACAGTGAAGCCAAATAAAACACAGCAATGTCTCCAAAACACATGGCATGAAACTCACACTAATGAATGCTTACAAATTCACTAAGACTACAGAATTAGTTTTAAATGTTATTCCTTTGCCAGATGTCCACTAGCATTCAACTACGGCAACTGAGACACTTCTTGCATGGTGGAATTATGGCTTAAGTTATACACCCAGCTCGCCTTCTGCCTTTAAAAGGTCTGTAACCAAATTGCGATTTACAGATTGGCCAATACACAGCTGAAGTGGTAATAGATGACTTTTAATACCTAATGCTACACCATCCCTTAAAAAAAACTTCAATAAAGAAAAAAGAAGAGGAGGCTGCGAAGCAGTGCAAGGTGCCCAAAAGCTTTTAAAGCTATTGAATGATGAGAGATGCACTTCTTAGACCGCTGTCTATTAAGCAGAGTGATGTGTGTTAACAGCTTTTGAAGCGGTTAGCTTTTACTGATGTTTCTGAGCAACTGCCATTTTCAGGACAAGGTGTGATAATAGCTTGCAAAAATGTTACTGACGTTCTTACGCATATCTGTGCTGAGTGCTACCTGTGCTTCAGTACGAGGCTCCCATTCTTTTGCATCAGTGAAAATAATACATAAAATCTAGTTATAACAAGCTGCAGAAGAGCACTGATTATGCTCAAAAACTGTCAAAAACCTGTGTGTATTATGCACTTTTATGACATTAGAAAATTTTGTAACCATCTTTGATACACACATTTCTGAACGGTTATTCTCCAGCCTTGTGCAGCAGCATATACGGCAGCTACCATAGAACGCAGTTGCCCATGTATATAAGCAAACCTCTCCAGTTTAAGATCCTTTATAGGAAACTCTCCATAGTCTTCCACAGTTCACAGCTGCTCTAAGAGCTGTCCGTTTGAGCAGAGGGCAGCACCACTGCAGGTCATCTTATAGTATACTACTAAACACTCTCACACCTTTAAGTGATTTCCCCCCTACTCCTTCTCATGTACTAAGGATCTGGTATAATGGATAGGCGCTTCCCTGTCATCTTGGTTTCTGGTGTGGTAGATAAGTGTATCCTGAGGCAGTGTTGTAACTACCTCAGTTTCACAGACAATCATTTAATTTTAGAACAGACAAACAAACACAGTTCGTGACAGATGTAAATACACAACATCACTGTGTTATTGGAGGCAAAGCTCTCGCATACACACAAGAAAAATGCAAACCAGATTGTCAGTGTTGCACCCAAAACACTCACTACCAACACTAAGGGACAAACACATAGACCCACATATGTGGAGGTACTCGCAAGTAATCTATCCAAACCTCTAAGACCTACTAAAAGCATCTCTGTGGCCCAGCACACACCCAAAAAAACAACAGCACTTTACTCAACGCGTAACTCTGAAAATGATAGTAGCCCAGCTTCCAAGCCCATAAGTCAACACACCACACAGTCAAACGTTCTAGTTATTGGTAATTCCTTTCTAAGACCTACCAATGCCCACTTAGCACACTAAACAAAGATCACAGTGAGCTGTCTGGAGCCAGGAGCTGCCAAGATCATTCATGCACTTCGGTCTTTAAAACTTCAAGTACCAGTATGACATGGTCATACTCCATCTGGGCGTAAATGACCCAAGACGTACCTTACCGGGCTATACAGAGAGAAACATGATGGACCTCTTGGAATGTGTCCCAGGTGGGTATGAATCTAGCCTTGAGTAGCACACTAAGTTCACCAATGATGATGCCACAGCAGAAAATGACAGACTTCAACAATTGGCTTAGTTTCTGGTGATATAACAATGGGACCCAATATCTGTCCGCTTAGGGAGTCATGATCGACAAACCATAATACTTTGCCAGCGATGGTTTGCACTTGTCCCCACTTGGCTTTTGGATACTGGCAAAACGTTATCCCCATAGTGCCTTTTTTAGGCTGTGCCAAGTTGCTAATCCCTCCAACATAACAAAAATCAATCATGACTACCTAAAGGTACTGCTGCTCAATGCTAGGAGTTTAAATAAAAAACTGCACTCCCGGGAAGCACTCCTCACCCTGGAGAATGCAGACATAGGTGCAGTCATAGAAACATGGTTCAGAACCATGGAAAGCACCTCAACTATCAAAGGTTGCAATGCTTTTCGTACATTTTGATCACCCTCAGCTCAGCATAAAACAAAGGGAGGAGGTTTTCAGTGTATATAAAGAACAAGTATACTGCTAGATTGGCCCAACAACATGAACTAACTTGAGCTGCTCCATGCTCAATTAACCATAGGTGCGACCCCCTATCATATCCTTACTAGTTACAGATCCCCTAACACGAGTCTGGAAAACCACACCTCCTACCTAAACCTACTGGAATCTCAACATTCAGCCTAACATCACACATATGGAGGACTTCAACTACTCCTCCATAAACAGAGAGACTTGTATGACCCATAATTCACTTGCTCAGAGGTTTTTGGACTTCAGCAATGCAAACACCCAGGAGCAACTATTTAGCACCCAAATAGAGGTATAAATATCCTACACCTAGTATTCACCAACATGGGAAGATGCTTCTTCCTCCCATGCATCAACTCCTCCCTGGTAAGAGCTGACCACAAAATGATTTCTTTTAGTATTAAGACTAACCTAGGACCCCCAAACTCCAGACCTGTTAAGGTTGCTAAGGCCAGTTACCTCAAACTAAGTGACAGCTTATTAAACTTCCAAGTCTATCCGAACCTGGATGACACTAAGGCCTATTCTGAGCAATACACAAAAGCACTATACAACTACATTCACAGCTGTATAGAGGAGCCAGTACCTGCCCGAGTCAAACCTATGATTACTGGCAAAAATAAACCACCCTGGTAGACCCTTAGCATACATAGGCTCGTCAACAAAAGGAAGAGAATCATCTCTAAAGCCAAGAAGGAACAGAGAAAACAGTGCAAAAAGACACTCACCAGTCTAAAACAAATTAGAGAGCTGGTCAAATCTGCCAAAGCAAACTAACAGGCAAGGATAGCCTCCCAGATGAAAGATAACTATAAGGCTTTTTTTTAATTATGCTCTTAACCTCAGGGGAAATGCTCAGCAATATGCCAAGTTTATCATGAATGGCAACACTATCACTCAGCCTGAAACTACAGCAAGCCTGCTGCCCGACAAGTTCAGTTCAAACTGCTCCCCATCACCTCCCATCACACCCAAAGAAATACCCACAACCATCCCATACCAGTCATTAGATTGGAGCAGGTCCTTACTGTGCCTACTAAAGCCAAAAACAAAGCCATCAGCGGTCCTGACAACATTCCAGGATGTTTCTTAAACAGCTTAAAACAGAATCTATCAGGGCCACTAAAAACCCTCTTTAACCACAGCCTTCAGATGGGTGTTGTCCCAGAGGAACTGAGGACTGCAATGGTCATTCCTCTGCACAAGGGAGACCTATCAACTGAACCTGGGAACTATAGACCCATGAACTTGACCAGTCTTATCTGAAAAGCCATGGAGAAAATTATCATGGACCTGATCAATAACAACATAGGAAATCTCCAAACACTGGACTAGACTCGATCTGGCTTCGTCAAAGGGAGGTCCTGCCTGCTCAGTCTGGTGGACTTCTTTGAGAAAGTAACCAGAGCCATGGAGGAGGGTAAAATAGTACACAGCATCATCTAGACCAGGCAAAAGCTTTCGACACAATCCACCACTCGGGGATAATAGATAAACTTACTGAGTTAGGCATAAATCACTACATCGTCAGATGGATAGCAAGCTGGCTCAATGGCAGGACACGTTGTCCAGATGGTGAATCCACTTCCGATATGAAACCTGTTACTAGTGGTGCCTCACAGTGCTCAGTGTTGGAACCACTCCTGTTTGCTATGTACTTCTCTGAAGTGAAGGCCAATGTTGGGGGTCTCTGGATCACCAAGTCTGCCAACCGTAAGCTGGGAGCAATCACTGAATCCCCAAAAGATGTTGATATCCTATAAACAGGCCTAAAAAATGACAAACGATTGGTGCCAAAACCATGGTCCAAGACTAAATTCTAAAAAATGTATAATCATACCCTTCAGCAAAGCAGATATCCCTGTAAATTAGAATATTGGTAGCACACCCCTAAAAGTAGACCCAGTGGTGAGGGACCTAGGAAAGTACAGTTTTGTACCTACCATAAATGTAGATGTTCGAAGATCCACATTGCTGCAGTCATAACCTGTGGGTAGTCCGCTGTCCTCGGTCGGCCCGAATACCAAAGTGTTAGGCTGGCGTCGGTCATGGTCGCTCAGATCTGACGTCAGTACGTCGTGGTACTAAAGCGCATGACCGACGCCATTTCCTCAGTCTTTCTTGCCCCAGATAGTCTTTCTTGCCCCAGATGTCAGAAGGCCTTAAAAAGAAAGGCCACAGCCAAAAATAGAAGAATACCCAATCACCAAAATAGCAACAATAGATACACCACAAACCACACAGCCACCCCAAACTACAGAGGGGAAGGAGGGAGGGTAAATTAGACTGCAGCAATGTGGATCTTCGAACATCTACATTTATGGTAGGTACAAAACTGTACTATGTTCTTCATCTCACATTGCTGCAGTCATAACCTGTGGGTAGAATCCCAAAGCAAAGGTAAAGGGAGGTTGGTAAAATCAGATAGCATTAGGAGCTGCTAACATGCCCTGTAAAACTGCAGTGGCAAACCCAGCCCTAGATTTGGAATAAAGAGGAAGATGGTAATGTTTAGAAAAAGTGTGCACTGAACTCCAGGTAGCTGCCTCCAAAATATCTTTAGTAGCTACTCCCCTTAAAAAAGCAGTAGAAGTGGCAGTAGCCCTAGTGGAATGAGGTCTGATTCCAGCCGGAACCTCCTTACCATGATGGGAATAATAGAAAGCAATGCAATGCCCAATCCACTTAGAAATAGTTTGTTTTGAAACAGGTTTTCCTTGAGATCCCAAGGCAAAAGAAATGAATAACTGTTGGGACTGCCTGAACCCTTTAGTTCTGCTCAAATAATAACGTAACTGCCTGTGAATGTCCAAAGAATGCAAAATTTTCTCCCCCTTATTTTGGGGATCAGCATAAAAAGTAGGCAGATGAATAGATTGGTTTAAGGCCACATTAGAAACAACTTTAGGCATAAAAGTAGGATTAGTCCGTAGTGAGACCCTATCCTTATGAAATATTAGGAAGGGTTCAACTGCCATTAGAGCCTGTAATTCAGATACCCTTCTAGCAGACGTAATGGCCAACAAAAAAGCAGTCTTCCAAGACAAAAACTTCAACTCTGAAGTAGCTGCAGGTTCAAAAGGAGGTAAAGTGAGCTTTTCCAACACAAAATTGAGATCCCAGGAAGGAGTAGGAGCTCTACGTGGGGGTCTTATGTTCTTTGCCCCTCTAAGAAATTGCTTGAACAAAGGGTGAGAGAATAATGGCGGGTCACATTCACAGTGAGCAGAAATGGCTGCAGCATGAACTTTAACAGAGGAGAAAGACAAGCCCTTCTCTAATAATTCTGTAAGATACTGAAGTGAAACACTCAAATTAGGCACTGAAACATCAAAACTCTTTGTTTTGCTCCAAAGAAAAAATCTCCTCCATTTATCAGCATAAACCTTCCTTGTACTAGGTGAATCCTGACATTGCAGAAATGATTGCCCGCCTGGGACAAAAGGTGTGGAATTAATGGCAAAGGCCAAGGAGGCTCCCGTACTAAAGTCCTCAGCAGAGGGTACCAGTGCTGCCGTGGCCAATCTGGAGCTATCAGAATCATGCAAGGCTTGTCCTGCCTGACCTTTAGGAGCACCTTGGGAAGGAGAGGCAGAGGGGGAAAGGCATAAACGTGAAGGTTGTTCCAACTGAATGATAGAGCATCCACTTTCCAAGCTTTTGGGTGAAACAGCTTTGTGCAAAACTTTGGCAGTTGGTAATTCAGTGGAGAAGCGAACAGATCTATGTCTGGAGTCCCCCATGCCACCGTCAACTGTTGAAAGACATGAGGATCCAATTTCCACTCGTAGGGATCTACCATCTGTCTGCTCAAAACATCTGCTAAGGAGTTCTGTGCTCCTGGCAGAAACCTTGCCTGAAGGGTGAGGTGCAAACTGAGAGCAGTCTCCCACAAAATCATAGCTTGTCTGCAAAGAGGGTACGAATGGGTACCCCCCTGCTTGTTGATGTACCACATGACTGTTGTGTTGTCTGTCTGAATCAACACTTGTCCTGGGAGAAGTAAATCCTTGAAAGCCATCAATGCAAATTGGACTGCTAACATCTCCTTCATGTTGATATGCAAATGTTGTAGTCTGGCAGGCCACGTGTCTTGAACCCATTTTCCATTGAAGTGCGCTCCCCAGGCCATGTCCGAGGCATCTGTCGTTAAGATCTGACTCGCCTCTGGTTGGGTCACAGAGTCCCTTGTTTAGGTGACATTCCTGAGCCCACCACAAAAATTCCCTTTGGATGCAAGGTATCATCTGAATGACAGTGTCCAAATCGTGGCAGTGTTGAGTCCATACGCTTTTGAGATACCATTGTAGCTTCCTCATATGCAGTTTGGCATTGGGAAGCACCAGAATACAAGATGCCATGAACCCCAAGGCTTGACGGACTGTCCTTGCAGTCAGCCTGGACCGTAGAGACAATTGTTGGAAGTAAAGGGTAAGATTTCTTTGTTTGTCCGGGGTCAAAAATGCCATCTGAGAAGCTGTATTCAGTCTCACACCCAGAAAGCACATGTCCTGAGAGGGTACTAGACAGGACTTTGTTTCGTTCACAGAATACCCTAGGCACCTTAACACTGCCATAACATACTGTAGATGGTGAAGTAACTCGACTTTGTCTTGAGCCAGAATCAGGCAATCGTCCAAATAAGGATAGATTTGTATTCCCCTTAACCTTAAGAAGGCTATCACCGGTGCCAGGACCTTTGTGAACACCCTGGGCACAGTAGATAAGCCAAAGGGCAATGCAGAGAACTGATAATGTAAAGTCCCAGCCCGAAAACGCAGGAACCTCCTGCAGCTGGGCGTGATAGGAATGTGAAGATAAGCCTCTTTGAGATTCAGAGTTACCATCCAGTGATCTTTGCCTAATAGAGGCAGAAGTTGTTACAAAGTCAACATCTTGAATCTTGGAATGTCCAGGTATGTGTTGAGAATAGACAAATCCAGAATTGGCCTCCAAGTGTTTCCTTTCTTTGGTACAAGAAACAGGCGAGAATAAAATCCTAGGCCTACTTCTGACGGAGGGACCCCCTGGATAGCCCCCATTTTGAGTAGTAAAGAAATCTGTTTGTGAGCCTCCACCTTTTGTTGAGAAGGAACGTCTGGCATGCCTTTGAAAGGAGGCAAGGTGTGAAAATAAAATTTGTAGCCTCGATCTATAATGTCCAACACCCATTTGTCCTGAGTGACTAAAAGCCAATTTTTTCTGAAATGTGCCAACCTTCCTCCCAGAGGAGCTGCCAGACAGGAGGGATCTGGCAGCTGGAGATACAGGTCATTGGGTCTGTTTACGAAAAGGCTGACCCCTGCCCTCACCTGAAGATTGTGCAGGGGAACTCCACGTCCTAGGCCGGAAAGAACCTTGAGCATGAGCTCTGCCCCTACCACGTCTAGATCTGCCCATAGACTGTAAATCAGAAGAAGGATAAGCCCATCCCTTAGTAGGCCAATTTCTGCTAAACTTGGGGGCTGCACCTGTAAAAAATCCTTAACTGTTTGCATAGACTTGGCTTTGTCTTCCATTTTCTTCAAAACTGACTCCACAGGAGAACCAAACAGAACTTCAGACTGAAGGGGAGCATCCAAAATTCGAGCTTTAACATGCTCTGACAAATTCTGATCCTTAAGCCAGGCGTGCCTACGAATAACTGATCCAGTGGCAACCACCCTGGAAGAGGCCTGAAGAGCATCAAAACCACACTGCAAAGAATGCTTACCCACCTGATCAGAGGCATGAACTAAATCCTGCAATTCCTTACAATCAATGCCCTCTGCCAAAGCATCTACCTTAGATTTCAACTGACTCAGGAGAAAGTTCTGGTACTTCAGCAAACTGGCAATTCAAAGCCCTCATTGCTATAGTGGAAGAGGTATACACTTTTTTTACCCCACCTATCCAAAGCTCTAGAATCTTTATCCATAGGAACTGGATTCTTTACAACAGAAGCCCTGACACCCTTAGGTCCCTGGCTAATAGTTTCTGGGTCAGCTCTCGGGCTTTTATACAAATATTTATGAGCCTCAGGCACTCTGTAATACCTGTCTGGCTTGACCGGGGCAGGAGGCAAAGAATCAGGATTAAGGGAAGCTTCAGAGAAAACATCCTGAACAACATCCAAAACAGGAGGTATAGCCAAGGGCCTATGCTGTGGTAAAAACATAAATTCCATAAGTCTCTTTCTAGAATCTGAGAAATCCTGACCTTCCCATTTAAAATGCTCTCTCATGGAATGCAGGGTTTCAGAAAAAGAAAAATCCTCTGGGGGGGAAGCAGAAGGACTAGAATCCTCTGCATCTGAATCAGAATAAGGAGGAAAATCCTGAATGTCTTCAGCCGAAGACTCCGAGTAATCTGAAGAATGCTCCAATCCTTCCACCTCTGGCTCTACCCTAGGCCTCTTATCTGGAGGGGGCAAAGAACCCCTGATTAAGGAAATTAAATCTTCTGCCATTTTCAGCATATGCTTTTTAGGTACAGAACCTGCAGAACTAGGGCTGACGCCAGAAGAAGACAAACCAGGCCTGACCTTGGAAGGTACCTTAGAGACAGAAGTAGAAGGCCTAACCACCTTATGCAAAGGAGGGACTACAGAAACCTGAGAGGCCCCCTCAGCCTGACCCGACTCCTGAGAGGCCACATCCTGCAAAACTAAAGGCTCCCCCTGAGACTCAGCTGAAACCTCGGCTGGATCCACAGATTCCACTGTAGTTTCTAAAGAACCGGCGTCCGTAACGGACGACTCATCCTGCTTGGACTTTAACGATTTTTCCTTACGCTTCTTAGCGGTAGCGGGCGTCGGAGGATCCGACGGCATATTGTAATTACACAACTTACCAAAGACAAGCCTAGCACAATCTAACCTACGTTTAATGGTGCGCTTATTAAATCTAGCACAAAAGCGACACCCGACTACGTCGTGCTCAGGCCCCAAGCAAGGAATACAAAGAGAGTGGTAATCCCTATGAGGTATCTGTTTCCCACAAGAAATACAATTATTCACTTTTTCTGACATCCGGAATTAACTGAGGCAAGAAAAGACAAAAATATTCCCCAACGGGGTACTTAGCCCAACTTGGTCTTCGGTCTGAAACTCAGAATACGAAAATTTCAGGATGCCGAACGGCACTTGCAAAACGCTGCTTCT
The DNA here is from genome assembly GCF_019279795.1 of Protopterus annectens. Lineage (NCBI taxonomy): Eukaryota > Metazoa > Chordata > Ceratodontiformes > Protopteridae > Protopterus > Protopterus annectens. The sequence goes on from NC_056732.1 coordinate 721,859,637, forward strand.
GCTTCGGACCATGCGGCAAGAAAGACTGAGGAAATGGCGTCGGTCATGCGCTTTAGTACCACGACGTACTGACGTCAGATCTGAGCGACCATGACCGATGCCAGCCTAACACTTTGGTATTCGGGCCGACCGAGGACAGCGGACTACCCACAGTTATGACTGCAGCAATGTGAGATGAAGAACATCACAGATAGATACATATATAGATAGACAGACAAGACAGTAACATAAACTTTGATCACCAGGTAGCTACACTAGTGAGGAAATCCTTCTGCGTGGCTCAACCTGCAAGTTATGGCATGGCATCAAGTTCAAAGAAAGTCACAGTGCCATTGTACTGGACCCTCATCAGGCCCATAAATCGAGTACAATGCTCCCTTTTGCAGGTACCATGCACTTAAACCAACTGAAGCAGCCCCAGAGGTTTCTCACTATAAAAAAAAAGAAAAAAATACAAAGCACATGTCTCATTCACTCCAATGGAGCTCAAGAAGTTCTCACTGTAACTTCCAATGGGCAGAGACTAAGCCTTTTGACAGATTCAGATTTTGTCCTCACATTTCAAACAAATGTTCATATCTCTGGAACCACAGGGGTTATATGAAAGTATAAATGGCAAACCCTTCAGCGCAAATTATTTTTATACTGGTAGTATTCTTTATGTTATAGGTCTTAAACTGAATTTTATAAGTCACAGTAAACAAAGTATCCTTTATGTTTGTAATATTTTGTAAACTTATAATATCTCAGCAGCCACCCAAGTTACACAATACTGTCAAGCAGCACATTCTTCACTTAGCTGAGAGCTTTCATATGAGGCTAAGGAGTTCTGTCTATTACTTGGTTGTTGAGATATTTAGAAAAATGTGAAAATTACATCTACATAAATTATATATACAAAAACAGTTAATATCTATTTAACTGCACTACTCGGAGATCAAATATTAATGCAGTTGAGTTTGCCACTGTGAAAGCTTTAAGATGAAATCTTTTAAAAACCTTGTACATAGCATGGTTTTGGAATTACTGATGCAAATATGAACAAGCAATATTTGACACCTAGAGGCGTTAGTAGGAGTTAACTGCAGATGCACCTGGAAGAGTCACTCGGAGGTAATGAGAGGTAACTTATGCATGACCTACAAGGCATTCTCTGATCCAGCCCTGATAAAAATGTTACATATCCACAAGGGTTACGTGTTCCATGGACCTCAACCTTATTTGTGACTAGCAGAACTTGCTGGAGAGAAAGATTCCTATTCCACAGGTTACCTCGTCTATGTAATAAACTTCCCATCTTCGTAAAACAAAGCTATTCTATCACTCTCTTCCTAAAGAATTTAGATAAATGGATGGAGAACCATAAATTTACTCCTGGGGTACTGCCCATGTTTCTTATGGACAGGGACAGTCTGTACAATAACTCAGGGCTCCAACACCCAAAGACCCACTACCATGACACTATAGCATCCCATATCTGGGGAATTACGATATTATACTGTCATATCCTGGGTATTATTGGTTAGGCTTGTAAGGGCTCTTGTGCCATTAACCTAGTAATCACCTGTGAACCTATGAAGTATTAGTGGACTCTCTGGAAAGCTGCAACGCACGTCTCACCTCCACAAAAAAAGACACTCAGAATGAAATATGCAACAACATTAAAAGTTGTTGGCTTATTGGAGGTAGACTTCATTTCTGGCCACACTGTCTGCTTGGCTATGTTACTTAGAGCTTTCACACTTGACATTCCTACAACTTTCTTTCCCTCTCTCCAACTGGTAGCACACTGTAATGTGATGAGATTTAGCTTCTCCAAAGAATAATAACTAGGTCTCTCTGATTATAAGCAAAGTACAGTTTTGTACCTACCATAAATGTAGATGTTCGAGTGCTAATACAGCTGCAGTCATAACAGATGGGTTCTCCTGCCGTCAAGCGGGTCCTCAGTCAGCCGAATTCCAAAGTCTAGGTCCGGTGTCGGTTGTCGTCGCTTCTTCCCTGACGTCAGTGCGACAGGGGTATAAAAGAACCAGCAGACGCCATTTTCTTCAGTTTTTCTTGCCCCAGATGTCAGGTGCCCCCAGAAGGAAGGCAATACATAAATTTGTGTAATAAAGCAATGCCATATAATCAAAATACAGTAGTGCAAGCAAATACGTCATGAATGAATACCCCAATCTGGTTGCATGAAGATATGTTAGCCAATAGGCCTGTCCCAAGAGGGGAAAGAGAGAGGGAAACCTGGACTGCAGCTGTATTAGCACTCGAACATCTACATTTATGGTAGGTACAAAACTGTACTATGTTCATCGTGCATATAGCTGCAGTCATAACAGATGGGTAGAATCCCAAAGCTAAGAAAGGGGTGGTAGGCACTAGGTGGAAATAGGAGGAGCCAGAATGCCCTGCAAGACTGCAGTGGCAAAGCCCGCTCTAGATTTGGAGTATAGTGGAAGGTGGTAGTGCTTGGAGAAGGTATGCACAGAACTCCAAGTGTCTGTTTCTAAAATATCTTTGGTAGGAACTCCTCTGAGAAAGGCTGCAGAGGTAGCCGTGGCCCTTGTGGAGTGAGATCTGATGCTTGTAGGTAAAGTTTTGCCATGAAAAGAATAGCAAAAGCGTATGCAGTGGGCTATCCATTTTGAGATTGTCTGTTTCGAAATTGGCTTTCCTTGAGCTCCTATAGCATAGGACACAGAGCTGTTCTGATTTTCTGAAAGGCTTTGTTCTGTCCAAATAATAAAGCAGTTGTCTGTGGATGTCCAAGGAATGTAGTAATCTCTCCCCTTTGTTTTGAGGATTAGGATAAAAGGTAGGTAAGTGTATGGCCTGATTCAAAGCTACCCTGGATACCACTTTTGGCATAAAGGACGGGTTGGTTCGTAATGAAACTCTGTCCTGATGGAAGATGATAAAAGGCTGCACAGCCATGAGAGCTTGTAGCTCTGAAACTCTACGAGCTGAGGTAATAGCCAGAAGGAAAGCTGTTTTCCAGGACAAATATTGCAAATCTGATGAGGCAGCTGGCTCAAAAGGAGGCAAGGTCAGTTTTTCCAGAATTAAATTGAGATCCCAAGCAGGTATTGGTTGTTTCCTTGGGGGTTTTAGATTCTTAGCCCCTCTGAGGAACTGTCTTAAGAGGGGGTAAGAGAATAAGGGTGGATCAGTGCTGTATTCTGCAGAAATGGCTGAGGCATGGATTTTGAAGAAGGAGAATGAAAGTCCACTGCTTAGCAGCTCAGCTAGATACTGTAATATTTGAGGCAAATTCAGTTTTCCAGGATCCTGGCCCTTTTTCTCATTCCAGACACAAACCCGTTTCCATTTTGCGGAGTAAGCTATTCTAGTAGACGGCCTTCTGGCCTTCAAAATGACATCCTGCACCTCCTTGGAGAGTAGGGTCTGTTGTGATGCTAAAGAATATTCCATGCAGCTAGACTGAGTGTTTTTAGCTGACTGAAGAGTTTTGAAGCTGTGCCAGGAGTCAGGAGAAGAGGCATTAGAGGCAGGGTCCATGGTGGGGAATGCGTCATGCTCCTCAGGAGTGGGTACCAGTGTTGTCTTGGCCAGTCTGGAGCAATGAGAATCATCTTTGGTCTGTCTGCTCTGGTTTTCAATAGAACTTTGGGCAGCAGAGGCAGAGGTGGGAAGGCATAAACTGTCATTGATGTCCAACTGAAAGAGAGCGTCCACTCTCCAGGCCTTTGGATGAAAAATCCTTGAGCAGAATTTTGTCAATTGGTGATTTTTGTGGGAGGCAAAGAGATCTATGTCTGGCCTTCACCATGCTTGGATTATCTCTGTAAAAACTTGAGGATGCAACTTCCATTCGTGTGGATCTGTCATATTTCTGCTTAGGTTGTCTGCCAGCGTGTTTTCCTTGCCTGGCAAATACTGTGCTTGTAGTTCGATTTGTAAATCCATGGCCATGTTCCAAAGTGACATGGCCAGTCTGCATAGGGGTTATGAATGTGTTCCTCCCTGTTTGTTTATGTACCACATTACTGTGGTGTTGTCCGTTCTTATCAATAGTTGACCTGGTTGCAGAAGTTCTTTGAAAGCTATAATAGCATTTATTACTGCTAGCATTTCCTTTTCATTGATGTGAAGGCGCTTTTCTTTTTGGGACCATTTGCCCTGAATGCACCGATCTGTCATGTGCGCCCCCCAATCGTTGTCCGAGGCGTCTGTTGTGATGACTTGATTTGCTTGAGGCTTGCTGAATGGGAGACCTGTGTTTGTTTGGCATGCTTGAGCCCACCACAGAAATTCCTTTTGAAGACATGGAATTAGTGGTATTACTGTTTCCAAACTGTGGCTGTGTTGAGACCATAGGTTTTTCAGGTACCATTGAAGTTTCCTCATATGCAGCTTTGCACATGGGATTAATAAGATGCAAGATGCCATGAATCCCAGAGCCTGCAGGATTTTCCTTGCAGTCAGCCTGGTGCAATTTGCTAGTGCTCTGAAGTATTGAGTTAGTTGCCCCTGCTTCTCTGGCGTGAGGTAAGCCATCTAGGTGTTTGTGTCCAAGTTGGCACCCAGGAAAATTATTTTCCGAGAGGGTATTAACCTTGATTTCTTTTTGTTGACTGTGTATCCCAGAGAATTCAACAACATTATTACATAAGCCAGATGTTTCAGAAGAATGTGCTTGCTGTCCGCTTGGATCAGGCAGTCGTCCAAATAGGGGTAAATTTGTATCCCTTGAAGTCTGCAGTAGGCAATTACTGATGCCAGGCATTTCGTGAATACTCTGGGCGCAGTAGATAAGCCAAAGGGCAATGCAGAGAATTGATAATGGGTTGAACCTGCAAGAAATCTGAGGTATCTTCTGCAATTTTGTCTGATTGGGACATGCAGGTATGCCTCCTTGAGGTCCAGTGTTACCAGCCAAAACTCCTTGCCCAGCATGGGAAGAAGCTGCTGTAGAGTGAGCATCTTGAATTTTGGTACGAGTAGAAATGTGTTTAAGATGGATAGGTCCAAAATAGGTCTCCAATCTTTTCCCTTCCTTGGTACCAGGAATAGTCTGGAATAAAAACCTTGACCTTGTTAGCGCAAATGTCCTCTTGAATAGCTTTCATGTCTATGAGATCTGTAATTTGTCTTTGTGCATCTGCCCTTTGATTGTGTGGCAGGTTTGGCATGCCTCTCATTTTTGGAAGGGTGTGAAAATGGAATCTGTAGCCTCTGTTTATAATGTCCAGGATCCATTTGTCTTTTGTGACAATATGCCAATTTTTTGAAAATAATGCCAGTTTTCCACCTAAGGGTGCTGCCATTTGAGTCTTGCTTGGCATGCAAAGGGGAAAGTCATTGGGCTTGCTTTCTGAATGGTTGCGAGTTATCCTCACCACCTCTGTGTAGGAGCTTGCCATTGTCTGCCTCTAAACGATCCTTGGGATTGTCCTCTGCCCCTTGGGCACCTGTATCTACCTCTTTGGGGTCTGTCCGTGGCTGGAAAGGACCAATTTTTGGAAGGCCAATTTCTACTGAAACGTGGGGGTTGTACCTGTAGAAAATCTTTCACAGTTTGCATTGATTTAGCCTTTTCCTCCATTTTCCTTAATACCTCCTCAGCATTAGCACCAAATAATACATCCTTTTGTAGAGGGGCATCTAGTAATTTAGCTTTGACATGATCTGGCAAGGTTTGTTCCTTGAGCCAGGCATGTCTACGTATGACTGATCCTGTAACAGCAGCTCTACATGAGGCCTCTAGAGCATCAAAACCACATTGTAAGGTATGTTTACCCACTTGTTCTGCACTATGCATCAAATCCTGCAACTCCTTCAAGTGTGGTTGTTCAGGTTGTGACATTTTACTTCTCAATTGTGATAACAAGAACTGTTGGTACTTTAGCATATGGAACTGACAGTTTAATGCCCTCATGGTTAAGGTAGCAGAGGTATATACCTTTTTTCCCCACCTTTCTATGGATCTGGAATCTCTCTCGGAAGGTAATGGATTTTTAGCAGTGGAGGCCTTAATTCCCTTGGGGCCCTGTGAGATAGTTTCTGGGTCAGCAGCATGGCTTTTGTATAGAAATTGGTGTGAGTCAGGAACCCTGTAGTACCCGTCAGGCTTGACTGGGGCTGGAGGTAGAGAATCCGGGTTAAGGCAGGCCTAGAGTACACATCATCTAGTATGTCCAAGACAGGAGGTATAGCCAGTGGCCTGTGCTGAGGTAGCAAGAGAAATTCCCTAAGCCTTTTCTTGGAATCTGAATAATCTTGGCCTTCCCAGTGGAAGTGTTCTCTTAAGGTAAGCAAAGTTTCCCCAAATGAGTAATCCTCTGGGGGGGATACAGAGGGAATGGACTCCTCTGCATCAGAGTCTTCAAAAGGGGAGTAAGAATGTTCCTGATCATCAGAGTGATCTGAAATAATGCAGCCTTGATCAGAGGAGGGGGATTCTTCCTCCACTCTGGGCCTTTTGTCTGGGGGGGGGGGGTTGAAAACCCCTGATAAGAGTAATTAAATCCTCAGCCATTTTAAGCATCTGTTTTTTAGGCATGGAGCCTGGAGATGGGCCCTGTGTAGCTTGCCTCTTAGAATGCATGACTGCTTTAGACTAGTGAAAGCCTTGATGGAAAAAGAAGAGGAAAGTCTGACGACACCTTGAGAGGAGGTGGACTTGTCCACATTTTGAGATTCACCGCCAAGAGTGGCTTTGGTATCCGTAGTCGGGGTGTGGGCCGAGAAGCCTGCGACCTCGGGCACAGGAGACACCGCCAATGAAGTGTCGTCGGTAGTCAGGGGCTGCGTAGGCGCCTCGCTGAGAACTGGACCACGTGTAGTCAGCTTTGGCGTGGTGTCGGTAGAGGCCGCGGACCTCGTGTGTCGGTCCTTATCTTTGCGCTTTTTAGACAAAACAGGAGTCGGAGTATCCGACGACATAATATAGTTAAATGGTTTGCCAAAATAATGCTGGGCGAACTCCGCCCGACGCTTAATGATGCTTTTGTTGAATGTAGCACAAAAGCGACAGACCGAGACGTCATGGTCTGGGCCTAAACAAGGAATACAGAGGGAATGGAAATCCTTATGCGGTATTTGCTTCCCACATGAAATACAATTATTAACTTTGTCTGACATCGGTCTGAGGCAAGAAAAGTTTCCAACGGGTACTTGGCTTTCAAGAAGACTTCGGTTGCAAAATTTTCGTAATTTCAGGAGCTGGCCGACCGGCACTTGCGAACTGCTTCTGCTTCGGGCACCGCATGGCAAGAAAGACTGAAGAAAATGGCGTTGGCTGGTTCTTTTATACCCCTGTCGCACTGACGTCAGGGAAGAAGCGACGACAACCGACGCCGGAGCTAGACTTTGGAATTCGGCCGACCGAGGACCCGCCTGACGGCAGGAGAACCCATCTGTTATGACTGCAGCTGTATGCACGATAAACATCTAAGCATATACACTCAAAATGGAGGGAAATATTTTCACTCCACTCTCAAAGTGAGTTTCTTCACATCTATTTCTATAACACAACACAAGTTGGTTATGAGTGAAGACCCAGGTGCATCCTTTATGTTACAACTAGGTTGTTGCGTATAAAGCTAGCTGCAGCATGGTTACATTCTGAAAATAAGAACAAAACAAGAGAACTCTACGTATTATGATTATTATAATAAAATATTTTTCTTCCAGAAAGTTTTAAAAATTCTTAATTTGGGAAATAACTCAAACATATCTATAGCATCAAAGCCACAGCACAGACAAGTCTGTCAATTTGCCATGCAAAGACTATAAAGCAGTCTCTGTTTAATGTTTTACAGGCAATAAATGCTGGTTGCATACCAATTCAGGTAAGTGTATTTGCCTCCAGCATCAAGTTATACATTTCCCAGCAAGGATCAACACTGACCAAAATATTAATAGCTGTATAAAAGGGATATCGTCTGATACAGGCACCCCCAGCAATCCAAAGAGTCACAAGAATATTTGGACCTTATATTTTCCTACATCAAAGACAGAATTCCAAAGCATATCCAGCTAAGAACATTCAGAAAAGATAGGATTTCAAAAACCAGATGGAGATTCTGAGCACCACCAACATCTATTGGTAATTTAAATTACCATCTTCCTCACATGCTCCAGCAAGAATGCAAAATGTGGAAACTACCACGCAGAGAGTTTCATGAGAGAGGAAGATGCAGAGTACATTAAACCATTAAACATTCTGGTTGAAAGGAAGCAGACAAACATTCTCCAGAAGGGGCTGACGGACAAATAACTGATGTCAGAGTCATGGACTAAAACTAAATGCCAAGAAATGCATAATAGTATCCTTTGGGAGGTCATCCATCCCTGGTAACCATCATATTGACAACACACCCCTTAGAGTTGACCAAGTAATCAGGGACTTATGGACACACATAGGTAGTAATCTAGCCTTTAATCATCACGTGTCTACAGTGGTGAGGAAATCATTCCATGCTGCACAACTTATAAACAAAGGTATGGCATATGGCATCTAAGTCCAAGGAAGTCATTGTTTCACTGTATTCAGCATTCATCAGACCTATCAGAGTACAATGCACTCTTTGGTGTGTACATAACCAGGCATATCCAACAATTGGAACGGCCACAGAGGTTCTTCACTAAAAGAATACAGGGTGGAAGTAATATGTCATATTACTATCGTAAAAAATACGAGCACTCATAAAATCAACTAAGGCCAATTTTGAGAGAAAAATTGCCATGGATTCAAAGGACAATCATAAGGCCTTTTTCAGCTATGTTAGGAACCTGGGTGGAAACTCCCAGATATGCTCAGAATTAGTCCAAAATGATACAAAAATCATTGAACCCACAGACATTGCCAACATACTGGCAGACAGGTTCAGTGCAAACTTCACCCCCCTCTCCCCCCCTAAAGGACAGATAACTATCCCAGCGGAGTGTAGCCTCCCAGACATCTCAAATGTGCAGGTGAAAGCTGCTCTCTCTAAAGCTAAAAACACAGCATCAATGGGACCGGATGGTGTCCCCAGCTGTGTGCTACACGAGCTAAATGAGGAATTAAACCCGCACACAAGGCAGCTGTTTAATCTCAGCCTTACCACAGGATACGTGCCCAAGGAGTGGCGTACAGCAACTGTGGTCCCACTCCACAAAGGCGGTGCCTCTACGGACCCTGGTAATTACTGCCCCATAAGCTTAACAAGTCTAGTCTGCAAAGCTATGGAGAGGATCATACTGGAGCTCATAAACACAGATATAGGGGACTTGCAGACATTGGACCCGACCCAGTTTGGCTTCGTCAAGTGAAGATCATGCCTTTTGAACTTGGTCGACTTCTTCGAAACAGTCACCAAGGCCACTGATGAGGGAAAGGCAGTCCATACAGCCTACCTTGACCTTGCAAAGGCTTTTGACACAATACCCCACTCGGGTATTGTAGAAAAACTTACCAGCTTAAATGTAAACCCATATGTCACAAGATGGGTTGCAAACTGGCTTAAGGACAGAACCCACAGGGTTAGAGTTGCTGGCGCTATGTCAGACTCCAAGCCGGTCACAAGTGGTGTCCCACAGGGCTCGGTCCTTGGCCCCCTACTGTTCGGCATCTACTTCTCGGAAGTACAGGCCAACATGGGAGGACTTTGGCTGACAAAGTTTGCAGACGACTGCAAACTGGGTGCCACAGTGGAAAGTGCATCGGACACGGATATCCTTCAGAAGGGACTCACGGAAACAGATAGCTGGTGCCAGAGCCATGGCCTGAAGTTAAACGCCAAAAAATGTATAGTCATACCCTTCGGGAAAAACAAGGTAACCCCAAGCTACCATATAGGTGGCAATCCACTAAGCACAGAAGAGGTTATCAGGGACCTGAGGACCCAGGTTGACAGTGGCCTTTCTTTTGACACTCACATTGCTAAAGTGGTTAGAAAGACCTTCTACATTGCCCACCTGATCATGAAGGGATTCACATCCAGATCTAGTGAGGTCATTGTTCCCCTGTACTCTTCACTTATCAGACCAATGATAGAGTACAATGCCCCATTAGGGATGCATCTCACCAGACATCTGCAGCAATTGGAGAGACCCCAAAAGTTCCTCACCAAAAGGATAAAGGGACTCCAAATCTGTCATATGCTGCCAGACTGAAGAAACTCCAGCTCTATTCAGTCGCATACTGTCTGCTCAGAGGTGACATATGCCTGACATACAAGGCCATGTCCAACCCGGAATTAATGGACATACTCCACCTCAAAAAATCCAAATCCAACAAAACCACTAGAGCAAGCGACTTAAACCTTAGCACGGACATAAATAGGACGTGCTGCAGGGATAGATTTATCACTCAGAGACTCCCTATGCTGTGGAATAAAATCCCAGTCCATGTGAGGCAGAGCACCTCGCTGGCTCTGTTCAAGAGAAATCTTGACCTGTGGATGGGAGATCGTAGGTTTACCCCGAGAATCATCTCTGTGTCGCTGCTGGACAGAGGCACAACAAACTAATGGGCACAGTATTTTTTCATATAAGGGGTGGCGTAAGCCACAAAAATTTGGGCTAGGCTTATAAATGCCTTAGGGCAGCTAGTATAAACCTATGAACCTATATGCAGACTGCCTTAAGGCCGTATCCTTGTATTCTGTCTTCTACAGGCTTTTGTGGGGAGATCTATGCCTGGCATACAGGGCATTGTCAGACCCCCCTCTGATTGACCTCGTACATATCCACAAAACAAACAGTACCAGAATACCTGTTCTAAAGACTTGAACCTTGTCTGTGATATAAATATAACCTGCTGGAGAGATAAGTATATATCCCAGAAACTACCCCATCTATGGAATAGGCTTCCTATCCATGTGAAGAAGAGTTCCTCCCTAACCCAATTCAAGTGCAACTTGGACAATTGGATGGGAAACCAGAAATTCATCCCTGGTTTGGCACCTATGTCTCTAATGCAAACAGGTAGCCTGTAAATGTTTCATCTCCCAGACCCATGTGTACACTTATCAAGGGTATCAGAACCTAGAGATTTGGGATGCATGGCTAGGCTTAAAAAGGCCTTTGTGGTTGTTAGCCTAGTAAACACCTTTGAACCTATGAGTTTCTTTTGGGTACATTCCTTTACAAGTCTCCATAAAGAGGAACAGACTTGCAGGTTGGGTCTTGGAGAGATATGAAACAAAGCCAGGTAGTTATTAGCTCGGTCTGGAAAGGAAGTGAATGGCTACTGCAGTGAAAGTATAAAGAGTACCTATGCTCCGTGCATACAACACTGATGCCAGAGAACTTGGTATTTGATACGCATGTATTGGCAGAACCAATGTTAGGAGCTGGGCAGACAACTAGTATAAAAGAGTATCATGTAGGCCAACTTCAAACAACCCAGATCAGGTGCGACAGGGCAGATGGCATGGAAGAGCTAAACTGGCTTTCACATGTCTAAAATATGATGACTGCCAAGAAAGATTCAGTCTCTCTCTGGTTTCTAAGTAGCATGGCCTATTAACCTTAGCCACTCACACTTCATAATTATTTTGACCAAGAGCTAGTGTGTCAAATGGGTGGTTGACGATCTGTGCCAGAAGTGGATGAACACAGGGTGATCAGAATCTCAGTACCCACAGTAATCTCCTCCTGTGGGAAGCCAAATAAAAGATGATCAATGTTGCAGCCTTCTCTTTAAGCTAGCTTTTGCTGGCTCAAACAGTCTACAGCATCTTTTTGATCAAAAAGATTGTAGAATCTTAAAATGATGGTGGGTCAGATCACTGACAGTATTAAAGATGAAAAAAGTTATCCACCGAGACAAAGTAAAGCAGACTGTGTTCATTTGCTACTTCACACAGCGAATAGCATGTTTGAAGGCAGGATGACAGAGACTTTTATGAATGGCAACAAACTTTAAAATTAAAAAAGAATAAACAGATAAAGAGGCAAACATTAGATCTAGTCTGTTAAGCTCTGTTGCACTTATTGCGGCATAGAAAATGGATATTTTTTTGCTGCTCTGCCTAATGTGGTCAGAGTGACCAAATGGTATAGTCATGGATAATGAAAGAAAACGCTGCCTAAAAAATTACTCCATTCAAATTAGATGGGTTTACAATTCAATGACAAATATGAATGGGATTAAATAAATCCCCCAATTTGACAGGGTCCACTGGGATTACTTTGTGGTTGGTACTGCAAAAAAATAAGAATGTCCAGTAAATGTTACCGATTTAAAGAAATGTACTGGAATTAATCAGAGATGCTTAAGGTGAATCCTACAGTAACCACTAGAATCAAGATAGAGAGGGGAACAAGGCAGGGATTGGCCAGTCTCTCCACTGCTTTTTGATATTTAACTGGAAGTTCTGCTCCAGAAATTTACAGTCAGACCTAAAGAGATGGAGGAATGAGGGAGGAGATTAAGAGAAAATTGCTGTGTTTGCTGAAGATATCGTGCTATACACAAGGGAACCAGCACAGGGGATTCTACAATTATTTGAATTTTTGGTTCTTTTTCAAAGAATATCAGGTTATAAAATAAATTTTGACAAAACTAAAGCACTTAGTTTAAATTATGTTCCCACTCCCCACCCTCAGTTTGATTCAATAATTCCCTTATCTATGGGGTCACTATAATTTAAAATAACTGGGTGTATGTTTTTTTTCTGGGAAATTAAAATACACACAGGAAGCAACTTGGCAGTAAGTTAATTAACTCCATCGATGGCTAAGAATGGCAGGTTTTGGAAAATGATTTTGATCAATGAATACAAGCTCTTAAAATGTTTGTGGTTCCACTAATAATGTACACCATGTAATCAGTATCATTGGATCTGGGAAATAAATTCTGGGATAATCTGAGAAAAAAAGTTACTTTAAGTTTGTTTGAGATGGCAAAAAAGGCAGAGTGAAATGGCTAGAATTAATATTACCATTAGAAAAAGGAGGGATAGGACCTACCCAACCTTTTTAAGCACACTCATGCATTCAGATCTCTGTCAAGTTCTGGTACTCTTGATAACTCTCAGGAGGGGCCTTGGGAGATGAAACATTTATTTCCAAGCAGGGGACCCTGAGATTAACCACTTACAGGCTGCCTTTATCCACTAGAGACATGGGTGCCAAACCAGGGATAGATTTCATGTTCCCCATCTGACTGTCCAAGTTACACTTGAATTGGGTTAGGGAGGAACTCTGCTTCACATGAATGGGTAGCCTGTTCCAGAGAAGCGGAGGTCTCTGGGATACATACCTGTCTCTCCAGCAGGTTTTATTTACATCACAGGCAAGGTTCAAGTCTTTACAATGGTAATTCTGGTGCTGTTAGTTTTGCAGATATGGAGGAGGTCCATCAAGGTGTGACCCGACAATGCCTTGTATGACAGGCGTAGACCTCCTCTCAACAGCCTGTAAAAGACAGAATATAGGGAGAGGGCATTACGGTGGCCTGCATAAAAAAGTTTACTTCTGCCCTGTATTCTTTTAGTGAGGAACCTCTGTGGATGTTTCAACTATTGGGATATTCCTGGTTAGGTACATACCAAATGTGGTACGGTACAATGACATCTGATGAATGCTGAATATGGCAGAAAAATGACCTCCTTGGACTTGGACACCATACCTTTGTTTATATGTTGCACAACATGGAATGATTTTCTCATTACTGTACACACGTGATGATCAAAGGCTAGATTACCATTTGTGTGTCCTTAAGTTCCCAACTACTGCATCGAATCTTAGGGCTGTAATGTCAATATGACAGTTACCAGGGGTGGATGACTTTCTGAAGGATACTATTAGGAATTTATTGGTATTTAGTTTTAGTCCATGGCTCTGACACGTTATTTGTCCATGTCAGCCCTTCCTGGAGGACATTAGTGTCAGTGGGAGATTCTAGGACTGCTCTTAATTTGCAATAGTCTGCAAATTTGGTCAGCCAGTGACTCTGCTTGTAACTGTCCGCTTTGTAGAAGTGGACTCCACAATTCTAACTCCCTGGGTCCTGTCTGTGAGCCATCTGGCTACCCACCAGATGATGTAAGAGTTTATACCTAACCTCTTGTTTATCAACAATGCCCGAGTGGAGTATTGTGTCAAATGCCTTGGCCAGGGTCAAGGTAGGCACTGTGAACAGTTTTGCCCTCATCCATTGCTTTGGTGACCTCCTCAAAGAAGTCCACCACGTTCAGTAGGTATGATCTTCACTTGAAACCAAACTGGGTTGGGTCTAGTGTCTGGAGGTTTCCTATGTCATTAATCAATTCCATGATAATTCTTTCCATGGCTTTGCATATCAGACTAGTGAAACTAATGGGTCTGTAGTCTCCAGTCTGTAGATGGCCCGCCTTTGTACAGAGTGATATCTGTTGCTGTTCTCCATTTGTGAAGCTCAAAGCTTGTTCAGAAGCTACGATTAAATTGTGATTCCAGAAAGCCTAACAGGTCATGTTTCCTGCTATTTATTAGGCATCCTGTGATATCGTCTGGGCCCATTGATGCAGTGTTCCTGGCCTTGAAGGCAGCACCGACAACCTGTTCCCTAGTGATAGCAGGGGAGTTCTATTTGATGGTATTTCCTCTGAAGGGAGGTTGAGGGGGAGAGAGGGATAAAGTTAGACCTGAATTTGACTGCTAGAGGTTTGCTGCATCTTCTGGATAAGTACAGGTGGCGCCATTAAAATACGCTCTGCACACAATTGTTCATTGCCTTTGAAAGAGCAGACATAGCTAAAGAATGCCTTGTGGCTGTCCATGGTGTGGTAGGCAAATTTACCTCAAATTTGGTTTTGATAGACTAATTGTCCTTCAAGTTTTTTTAGTTTAATGACGATGCTTTTATCCCCTGGGTACTTCACCTCATAATTTTTACCATGACTTTCTTCCTTCTGTTATATGGTGGAGTAATACGATTCCACCAGGGTGGCTTTTTTTTGAGTTAGTTCTGTACTTATTCTTGGTAGGTACAGCTGCCTCTGTATAGCTATTAGCATGCTTGTACAGGATGAACACAGTTCTACATAAGCAGCAGTGTTATCGGAGTTTATGGGGGCTTGAAATTTTGCCAGGTTATCACTTAATAGTAGGAAGTTAGCCTTACATCAGTCCCTGAAAATTCTCAGGTTAGCTGGGGTTCCAGGTTTTATTTTTTACTTCAAAAGAAACCATTCTGTGGTCTGATCTTACCAGAGAGGATATTGTACTGGGGTGTGCAGCACTGTCCTACAGAAATGAGGACCAGATCCAGTAAGTTTGTGCCCCTGGCCAGAGTACTGATAATCCAGGAAGTTTGTATTCACAAACTCCAGGAAGCTCTGTGCCTGTACATTTGGTGTAGTACATGATTCCAGTTAATAGTGGGAATAATTAAAGACAACCTTGAAAATGGTATTGGGTTGGATGGTGAAAGTTTTCACTAAGCTTGAATACATATTATGGGTTTCCTACATCAGAGAGTGACCTATACCTTGAAAGGAAGTGGTATGGGATTTTGCCTATGGTGATTTTAAGGTGTAGAAGCTCAAGTGCATCATTCTATTTGACCAACCTTAAGGTATATTTATTTTTGATGAAAGTTGAGACACCTCCACTTTAAAAGTCCATGTCTATGTAGTAGCTGGTCTAAATGACTGGAAGACCTTACAGTATTGAATTGCTAGTGTGCTTTCTGTGGCTTTAAACCAGGTCTCAATGACTGCACAGTTGTCAGCATTCTCTAGGGTGAGGAGAGCTTCCAGGCAGTGGAGTTTCTTGTTTGGACTCCTAACATTGAACAGTAACACCTTTAGATTTTCTTGGTTTTGATTTGGTATGTCAGAATTACTTTCAGCTTGGCACTGCCTAAAAAAAGGTACTAGGAAGGAGACAATATTTTAGCTAATATTCGAAAGCCTAGGTGGGAGAGGTGCACACCATCCCTGGTAAGCAGAGTGGTTTGTTGATAATTTCCTTTGATGCTGACAAATAGAGGATCCCCTTAGAATTACACCAAAAACTGTTAAGTATTAAAGTCATCGTCCGTGGTATCATCCTTGGAGATCATAAAATGCTGCTCAATGCTAGGCTCCTACCAGCCTGGTACACATTCTTAGAGCTCCATGATGGCTCTTCATGTGGGTGTAAATGACCTGAGACGTACATCCCTAAGTTCTATGGACTATGACGGAGACATACTGGTTATTTTAGTCCAGTGACTGAGTGCATGAGTAATGCTGCAGATTTTGACCCGATGAGCAAATTTCTGACTTTCTCTTTACTCAGCCTGGTGAGAGGGGCATCAATATGTCTCACAAGGAGTCTCCAATGACCAGAATGTTGGACTGCCAGGTGACTTGCCTTAAGGGCTTAAAAGTAGAGGCTCTAGGAGATGAAGAGATGTGACTGTGTTAGTGTTGTTTTGAAAGAAAATGTGCATTTGGGGCTGAGGAGGGCATTTGTTGTGTACCTTGAATAGGTTTTTGGGGTTTAGAAAGACTCATGTGCTGAAGCACTTAAATGTAACCTATCAGTCTGCACTGTACTGTCTGTAATGGATGCAGCATGTGTACTACTGTCAACCTGACTTACACTAGGAGTGCTTTTATGAGACAGCCTTGCCTAAAGTGACATTTTGTAAATACATCCCTCGCATTACCATACCAGTTTCAGAATTAGCTGTTGTCAGTAAACCTGGGGCAATGTCTTCACTGCCTCAGGATACCCACATCCACCAAGCTGGCAATGAAGATGGGGGAATGTTCATACCCATGGCAACAAGCTTTTTTTTTTTTTTTTTTTTACTGATTATATTGTCATTGCAAACATCTAAAGTAATGTCAAAAGTACCAACTCTGAGGGCAGTGCTAGTCAATGCAAACTAGTTACCCTGTGTGTAACTAGGTACTGGTAAAATTTCAAGGGTGCTTTTACAGGAAAAAGTCAACTCAAGGTGCCTGTGTCTATATAGAGGACTGTCAAACACTTGGCGAAACTAAGGTAGACCCCAATGATTTAAGGATAAAGTATTTAGAGAGATATTCTTAGGTTATATGGCAGTTAATCAAGCCCCACTTACTGAAAACACAAAAAAAAAATTAGCTTGGTCAAAAATGATGAACAGTGGGTTCAACTAACTGGCTACTACCAGTGCTGGTCTCACTACAGTGGATAGATCTTCTGGGAGCAACACTTGCAGTGGTTTCAGGATACTAAAAGCATATAAAAGGGAGCTAATGGAAATGTGATGCTTTCTCCAATTCAAGGTGGGTAATTCTTCCCAAATTGCAAGTATGATGGTTACTAGATATAACAGCATTATTTAACAGAAATATTGGCTGTACAGCTGATTTTATCTGTAATGAAGTAAAACGCAGCTCAATAAAAAGTCCCCCAAATTTAAAATCTGCAAATATCTGCATTTGCAGGGGGTAAAGGTTAAAGTCCACGAAGCAGTACCCATTATGTCTCCTTGACACATCAAAGCTCATATCATAATCTGGTTAGACACTGCCTTCCCTGCCATGGACTGATACCAGAATATGAGCAAACAGAAAGGGACAGGGACATCCTAAGTGAAAGACCTGTTCTAGTAGAGTTTTTAGTTAAATCTAGGACAGAAGCTGCTGCTAAAAAAAATGGATAGTTAGCAGGGCATATAAATACTGCATGAAAACTACAGGAATCACAGGAAGTTAGAAAAGATTGGGAAGCAACACTGGAAAAGCAACTTACAAGGACCAATATGCATGGCTCCTAGGAATGCAACAAAGTCCGGAATGTTTAGGATTTTTGTGTGGAAGTGCTTGCATAGGTATTTTATACCCCAAGCACACTTCATAGTATTTTTTTCTCAGGCAGACAGAAAATGTTGTAGAGATGATGGGGAAGAAAGAGGCAATAGGAAACATGTTTTTTGGGACTGTAATGAGTTGGTAAATTTTAAAAATTCCTTGCCAGAAATACTGATTTAACAAATGTGTGTAACTAAGAAAATGGTTCTTTTGAGCTGCAACACAGGATGTGAATTGCCTAGACATAGTTCAAGGCCTTATTAAGTTTATATTGGCTGCCAAAAAAAAGCAATTACTAAAAAAACTAAAACCAGAATCTAAACCAGTTGTATCTGTATATTGTAAAAGAGATAATGTACATTATAAAAGAGATAACATAACTGGATGTGGTATCTCTAGAAAAGGGAAGGAGCAAATTACACAGAAATAAATGGAATTTGTGAGAATATATACAGAATATTGTTCAGGAGTATGAGGTTTGAGAGAAAGGCAGGAAATGAGCAATTTATTTAATACTGGACTGCATGACAGTTGTCAAAGAAAACGTGATATATTCTTCTTCTTTCAGCTTTTCCCGGTTAGGGGTCGCCACAGCGGATCATCTGTCCGCTCATGATTGGCAGTGGAGTTTTATGGTGTCGAGTTGCCAGCCCGGCGCCCAACCTTCCACAGAAGGCACACATACGAACACACTCACACCTAGGGCCAATTTGGAGTGTCCAATCCACCTACTGCATGTCTTTGGGATGTGGGAGGAAACCGGAGCACCCTGAGGAAACCCACGCGACCACAGGGAGGACATGCAGACTCCGCACATTAGGCACCCCAGCAGAGAATCGAACCAGAGAACCTCTTGCTGTGAGGCGGCAACGCTAACCGCTGCACCACCGTGGCCGCCCGAGTTGTATGTAAATCAAAAAATATTAAAATGGTTTATTTTTTTATTTTGATTCATGTGTAACCTATGTCTCAGGTAATAATTTAGTAAAGGTTTTTATATTAAAAAAAAAAAAGTCATAAGGCCATATCAAGTCTTTGACATAAATAATTTGTAAATGACAGCTTGAATACATTCATGTGCAATCAAGAAAATGGCAAAGATGTTTAAAAAAAAATTTTTTCTGAGGGGGGGGACTCCTGCAGTCTCCACCCCCAAGTGAAGTGTCACCTTTATTATTCCCACTTCAAGTTCACTGAATTTCAGAGAAAAGAGTGATGGATGACAGGCAATGTGAGCCTCATCTTACTCTTTCTCCGGGAGGCTGCAGAATCATGCAAACCACTAAACACCAATACCGAAACACTGCACTTTTCTTCGTATTCGAAATGGGCAAAAACCACCTCAAGCAGTTATTGTGAGCAAATGTGGCAAGTTCAGATGATAGTAGCATGTCACTATAAAGTCCCTGATGCACAGGTTTCAGCAATGACTAGTCAAACCCACCACCACCTTTGTTGGGGGAGGGGATGAATTTTTCATCTGAGCATCTACCTTCTAGGGAATCCAGAAGGCTAATGATGGACACAAACATCAAACCAAATCTGTGTGAAAACAGAAAACTAAAAAAGTGCACCGAGGGTGTAGAGGTGCTGGTGGGGATGGCACCTGCATGCAGTGTACCTTCAGTGCTTAGGAACAACCCAAAGACTGGGAACACAAAAAACCTCCTTACCATTTGAGATGTAAATTAAATGACACGAAAGCCACCTTTCACTTGTCTGGCTACAGGTATAGCTGCAGAAATTATATTTTTTCCCATCACGCCAAGGACAGGGGAAGTGAATGGTTCAGTAAGGTACTGGGGATGACCAGATTAGTAGATTCCAGGTACTGAAATGCCTTATAATCCAAACAGCTGTCTAAAACAATGCTAAAATGGACAATTTACCACAAGGAGCAAAGTACAGTTGTATACACTTACCATAAATGTAGATGTTAGAGTGTTATTCACTGTTGCAGTTATTACATTTGGGTAATCCTGCTGGCAGGTTGCCCTCAGTCAGACTGAATTCCAAAGTCCTGGGTCCTGCGTCGGCTGCTGTCGCCCCTTCCCTGACGTCAGGTCGTCAGGGGTATAAAACATGCGGCAGACGCAGTTTTCTTTAATTTTCCTTGCCCCCAGATGTTAGGTGCCCCCTAAAAGGGTAGGCAAAATTTATTTATATATATATATATATATATATATATATATATATATATATATATGTATATATATATATTTATTTATTTATGTAATGTAAATACATGCACCAATATAAACTTTACCTTCCTCTACAAGCAAATACACCACATAGGTTCCCATCAGAAGAAAAGGGGATGGCAGGTGGGTAACCTGGACTGCAACAGTGAATACACTTGAACATCTACATTTATGGTATGTGTACACAACTGTACTATGTTCGTCGTGTTTCACCGTTGCAGTCATTACACTTGGGTAGAGTCCCAAAGCTATGGCTGGGAGGCTGGAGCTAAACAGCATTAGGAGTGGCTAGGAGCTCCTGCAGAACTGCAGTGGCAAAGCCTGCCCTGGATTTAGAGTAGAGTGGCAGATGATAGTGCTTTGTAAAGGTGTGCACTGAACTCCAAGTAGCAGCCTCTAAAATGTCCTTGGTTGGTACTCCCCTGAAAAAGGCTGCTGAATGTGGCCCAATGCCCTTGGGCACTGGCTTGCCATAGTGTAAGTAGCAGAAACTAATGCAGTGGCCTTTCCACTTTGAAATAGTCTGCATTGAGATCGCCTTTCCCTGTGATCCTGCAGCATATATGCCACTAGTAATTGCTCTGTCTTTCTGAAAACTTTGGTTCTGTCCAAATAGAATCTAAAATGTCTGTTTAAGTCCAAAGAATGCAGAATTCTCTCCCCCTTGTTCTGTGGATTTGGATAAAAAGTTGGCAGATGAATAGTTAGGTTGAGAGCCACACTGGACACCACCTTAGGCATAAATGTTGGGTTTGTCCTCAGAGAGACCCTGTCTGAATAAAAAATTATAAAAGGTTCCACAGCCATGAGTGCCTGTAGCTCTGAGACTCATCTTGCAGAAGTTATTGCTAGGAGCAGAGCTGTTTTCAAAGTTAAAAACTTTATATCAGCAGTAGCAGCTGGCTCAAAAGGAGGCAGGGTGAGTTTTTCCAAGACATAGTTGAGGTCCCATGCAGGCATTGGTGATCTCCTTGGAGGCCTTACATTTTTGGCTCCTCTGAGGTACTGTTTTAGTAAGGGATGAGAAAAGATTGGTGGCTCTGTATTGTAATGAGCAGAAATGGCAGAGGCATGAATTTTAATAGATTAAAAAGATAGGCCTTTGTCCAGCATCTCGGTTAAGTACTGCAAAATCTGAGGAGTATTTGGCACAGCTGAATCAGTTCCTTGTGCATGGTTCCAAGCACATAACCTCTTCCATTTGCCAGCATAAGATTTTCTAGTACTAGACCTTCTGGCTTCCAAAATGACATCCATCACAGTTTTACTGAGAGGTGTGTTTTGTATGACTACATTATTCGCCATGCTGCCAGGTTTAAAGTCCTGAGTTGGCTGTGCAAGATCTGATTGTTTTGCTGGGACAGTAGAGGAGGTATTTGAGGTAAGGTCCAAGCTGGGCATTGAGACAAGTTCCTTAGTATTGGATACTAGTAATGGTGGGGCCAGTCTGGGGCAATCAGTATCATCTGTGGCTTCTCCTGTCTGATCTTTAGGAGTACCTTGGGGAAGAGAGGCAGTGGGGGAAAGGCATATACGGATAGATTTTTCCAGCTGAAAGATAGAGCGTCCACTTTCCATGCTCGTCTGTGACAAATCCTTGTGCAGAATCTTTTTAGTTGGTAGTTGTGAGGGAAGGCGAATAGATCTATGTCTGGGCATTTCCATTTCCTTATCATGCTGAAGACTTGTGGATCCAGCTGCCACTCGTGGGGATCCATGAGGTTTCTGCTTAGTTCGTCTGCCAGAGTATTTTTCCTTCCTGGCAGGAATTGTGCCTGCAGATGTACTTGGTAAGTCAATGCTGTGTCCCACAAAGTCATGGCTAGTCTGCAAAGGGGGTAAGAATGTATGCACCCCTGCTTGTTTATATACCACATGACTGTGGTGTTGTCTGTCTTTATCAGTAGTTGTCCCGGATAAAGTAGGTCCTTGAAGGCTGTCAGGGCATTTTGAACAGCTAGCATCTCTTTTTGATTGATATGTAGATGCATTTGGTTTGAGGTCCATGTGCCCTGAATGCATCTTCCTGCCATGTGGGCCCCCCAGGCATAATCTGATGCATCCGTGGTTAGTGTCTGCCTGGCAGGGGGGTAATGTGAATGTCTGTCCCTTGTTTTGGTGACAAGCCTTTGCCCACCATCGAAACTCCTGTTGCAGGCAGGGAATGAGAGTAATCAGTTTCAAGGCTGTAGCAATGTTGAGTCCAAACACTTTTTAGGTACCATTGAAGTTTCCTCATATGCAGTCTTACATATGGAATTAGTAGGATGCAGGATGCCATGAAGCCCAAAGCCTGCAGAATTTTTCTTACAGATAACTGGGTCTTTGTTGCCAACATTTTGAAAGAGGTAGTCAGTTGCCTTTGTTTGTCTGGTGTGAGATAAGCCATCTAGGCAGTTGTATTTAAGCTTGCACCCAGGAATATTATCTCTTGAGAGGGTACTAGTTTTGATTTCTTTTTGTTGACTGTGTACCCTAGGCATGTTAGAAGTCTTTTCACAAATGCCAGATGCTGTAGAAGAATGTCCTTGTTCTCTCCTTGAATTAGACAGTCGTCCAAGTAAGGATACATCTGTATTCCTTTTGTCTGCAGAATGCAATTACTGGTGCCAGGCACTTTGTAAAGACTCTGGGCGCAGTAGATAAGCCAAAGGGCAGTGCAGAGAACTGGTAATGCATTGAGCCTTGAATCTGAGGTATCTTCTGCAAATTTGTCTGATTGGAACATGCAGGTATGCCTCTTTTAGGTCTAAAGTCACAAGCCAAGCGTTCTTGCCCAGCATGGGCAGAAGCTGCTGCAAAGTCAACATCTTGAATTTTGGTATTTGCTTTCCACAAGAAATACAATTATTTACTTTTTCTGACATCGGTCTGGAGCAAGAAAAAGTTTCCCCAACAGGGTACTTAGCTGTATTGAAGACTTCGGATCTGAAACTCGAACATGAAAATCTCAGGAGTCGACCGACCGGCACTTGTGAACTGCTTCTGCTTCGGGCACCGTACGGCAAGAAAGACTGAAGAAACTGGCGTCGGCCGCATCTTTCATACCCCTGACAACCTGACGTCAGGGAAGGGGTGACAGCAGCCGACGCAGGACCCAGGACTTTGGAATTCAGGCCGACTGAGGGCAACCTGCCAGCAGGGTTATCCAAATGTAATGACTGCAACAGTGAAACACGAAGAACATCTGACATTTTGCAAGTTTCTGATGCTGGCACACACGACACAAGCAAATGTGACTGAATAGTGTTATAAAACTAGACATTAATGCAGTCTCTCACAGAACAGTTGAGGAATGCAGTGTTGCACACTTAACTGTTTCTTAACTGCTGACTGACTTTGGATGTGAGGAACAAAGGTAGCAAAGCTAAAGGTGTGTCAGATGCACACTGACAGATTTTAAATTTAATGTACATACGCAAGAACCTGTACAGTAACTTTATTTTCAACAGAACACTTCAGAAGCAGAGCACTGTCAGCCAGCACATAGCAAACTTTACTGAGATGAAGAAAATGACAAATAATGTCAGGCTTTTATGATGCTAAATGTGCTACAATTTGATATAAACATATGTTAATGACTGGAATTATTAAATTATGTATTTGTGTAATACTGCAGTGTGCCACTCTAACAAACAAAAAAAAAAAAAAAAAAACAGTATGAAGACTATGTTGGTCAGCTGCTTGAACTGACATATCTCTGTAATCAAGTTAGTCACCTATGATTTGACAATTAAGAGAAGATGTAGGGCAAAGCTACCACAGGGAAAAATATTGTGGATGTATGCGTGTGCATGAAACCTTTTAACATTTTCTTTAGGACATTCTTGCTTTCAAACTGGAATTAATAAATTATGCATTTGTTTAATTCTGTAGGGAGTCACTCCACTAGAAGAAAAACAGTACGAGGAGTGTGTTAGTCAGCAGTTTGAAGTAACAAATCTTTGAAATTAAGTCAGTGATTGACCTCCAACTTAACTATGAAAACATGGGAGGGGGACAAATCCACCCACAGGAAAAAAAACTGTGTACGTGAAACCATGACAATTTGGACATTCTTATTTTGTAACTCTGATTTAAAATGTCTCATCTTTGACAAAGAAACCCATAACCATTAGTCTGAAAATCTTGCAGGCTGGAAATTCCTTCTCTCTTTTCAGTCTGGTGTCCCTCAGAACGTTTACTGTTCTTTTTCTCATGTCTGAACTTCTATTAAATTCCAATACATGTGCACTGCTCAGGACAAGTAACACTTCAAACATTTCACCTGACGTGTTCTAGAAAATACAGCACGATCAGACCACTACTGATAATAGCAGCCCTATATAGTATGTAAACCAGAAGTAATCAGCACAAAATTCAGACATCAACAGTTAACCCGGCAGAGCAGTTCATAAGTTAGACTAAACTAACAGTAAAGTAAAAATGGGACATGTAGTCAGTTATGTAATCTCTGCAAGTTTCATACTCTAGTCTTCTAAATTGTTGCTTTTATGAATTTTTACACATCCGTGAACAGGTATCCAAAAGATAATATATTGTCACTACACTTGCTATCCTACAGACTTGCTAAGAGGTGACCTGTGATTGACATAAAAGGCATCCCTCTAACCCAATACTGATGGATTTACTGGTCATCATTATAAGCCGCGGTGGTACAGTGGTAACATTGTTGCCTGACAGCAAAAGGTTCTCGTTTGATTCTCGGCTGGAGTGCCTTCTGTGTGGAGTCTGCATGTCCTCATCGTGGTCGAGTGGCCTCCGAAAGACATGCGTGAATGGGTGTGCCTTCTCTGAAGGTTGGGTGTCGGGCTGGCAACTTGGCACCATAAAAATCTACTGCCAATCATTAGCGGACCGGAGTTCTGTTGTGGCGACCCCTAACCGGGAAAAGCTGAAAAGACAAACATCAAGCCAAATGGCATCACAAATTCTCTGTCTAGGGATCTAAAGCTCTTCTGCAACATCAGCAGAATGATTTGGAGGGGCAGTTGCATCTTAGAGGATAATGCTGATCTAGAACAGATTCCCCATCCACATATAACAAAGTTCATCCCTGCCCATATTCAAGGACAACTTGGTCCTATGGATGGAAAATATGAAGTTTACTCCAGGACTGCCCACGGTACTACTAATGGACAGAGGCAGTTTCTAAACACTTTTTCAGATGCACGGTTCCCCTCAAATTATCAATGTTATCATCCCAGTTACTCTTATTAGGGGGTAATATATAATTTAATATATAATTATCGACCATGGGATAGGCAAGGCTAATCTCTAACCAAATAGGATAGGTTAATCCAAACACAAAAAGGGAAAATGGTAGGCTTGAAATGACCCATAAGAGCAACTAGCCTAGTACTTACCTATGAACCTATAAGGAACATTTTGATAGCAAAGTCTGTCAGCAATAAAAGAACGCAGCCGGAACAAGGCAATTCCTCATATTTAAGTAGGATATTTTAGATGGTGAGTGACAATACAGTGCATCAGTGAAGGCTGACTTAACTGACCAAGGTCGTGCCCACAAAATGGATCAAGATTCATAAATATCTTAAACTTTTATTATGATTTTATACAGCTGATCTGCTAACTGCTCCGTTTCAAATTTAAGTGCCTTTGCCTCTCAAAGTTGGATAACCACAGATCCAGTCTTACCCAAGCAACCTATAACAGTATATTAAGGTAAGGGGAAATTCATTACAGAGAACAACACAAAACTATTTGCTTTAGAAATTAGCAAAGCATAACATTATCACACGTCCTTTGAGTATGCTACAACAGCATTCATTAGACAAACATGGTCTTGAAAATTAGACTGGTTTAAAATGGCAAGTTTGACATAAGCAGTAAAAAGCAGTTTATTCCTCTCTGTTAATTAGTGCAGAATAAACAGTGTCAGTGACTCCAGCTGACATATGACTTCCAAAGGGAGGAAAAAAACACTAATTATACATTCCTTTGCTGCTAGGGTGTAGCATAGACTAAGTGCCAGAAGACATACTGAGCCACCTCAGAGTTTTCCATTTAAAAATTCTGTTACAGGTCTCCGACAATAACACGTGTGTGTGTGTGTGTGTGTGTGTGTGTGTGTGTGTGTGTGTGTGTGTGTGTGTGTGTGTGTGTGTGTGTGTGTGTGTGTGTGTCTGAATATATGTATCGCTCTGGATAATGCTACAGTAGAGAGCAAGTAGTACCGAGTCACCATATTAAAAAAGCAAGGCACTGTTAAGGTTGTGTGTTAACATGCAATAGCTTTCCCCAGAAGAGGCTGAAAGACTCCACATCACATTTTTCCATTCACTCCAGTAGTGATGTAAAGTATGCGTCAACCTGTCTTAGGAATGGTATTACACACACACAGGCATTTCTTGTTGGGCCTAAATTACAATAATCAGTGTCGGCTTACATTGATGTCCACATACAATTGCCATACAAAAGTTTCCACTGGTCACAATTGGGTTTTGGCTAGAAATAAATCTGCTTATTAAATGAGCAGGGGAATCCAATCATGTATACTCCTAGTCCTGTATTATTTTGTGCAACTTAGATTCTAAAATACAGATTTTTTTAACAATATTTTAGAATATGTAATATTACATGCTGTGACAGACAAAACAGTGACCTGGGCTGGGTTTTGGAAGAAGCCACCGCCTTAAGTAACGCCAAAGAAAATCTGCACCTAGTTTTAATACTTTAATTAAAGGAAGAATTTTAAATGTCATAGCCGTGGTGGTGAACTCAGGTTTTTGTTTAGTTCTTTTACTGCCTTAAGAAAGGTCAAGAAGAGGTGGGGACAGGGTAAAGTGTTGAATAACTTGTACTCCTAAAGTGGGGCAGAATTATGGGCTTTACTGCTGTTTTGAGTTTTAAAGATGCTTTCTATTTGATAAACAGGTTGGTAGACTGGACCAAGAAACATTTTCAGTCGCAACCCATCCCAAAGGCATAAGGACAACAAACAAAGTATGACTGAACCCACTAGTAACATGTTTACAGCTAACTCAGAAGATCAAAACTCCTACCACTGCCATCAAAATGGCAAATACAAAATGTTTGAAAAGGGAACATTCTTAGAAAAATTCAGTATACGATTAACAGGTCAAATGAAATAAATGCATTGAAAATAAAACAAAAAGTCATATATCCCATGTACTCTGGACAAAAAGTTCAGTAAGAGGATAAGTCACTCTCTCGCAAACAGTCTTCTTCTTACGTTTTTTTTCCCGGTTAGGGGTAGCCACAGCGGATCACCTGTCCGCTCATGATTGGCAGTGGAGTTTTACGGTGTGGAGTTGCCAGCCCCGGCGCCCAACCTTCCACAGAAGGCACAAACACGCACACTTACACCTAAGGAGTGTCCAGTCCACCTACAGCATGTCTTTGGGATGTGGGAGGAAATTCCATGCGACCAGAGGGAGAACATGCAGACTCCACACAGACGCACCCTAGCCGAGGATCGGACCAGAGAACCTCTTGCTGTGAGGTGGCAACACTAACCACTGCACCACCGTGGCCACCCTTACAGTGACATTTATAATAAGAGAATAAATGCTCCAAAAGTTTTGTTTTACATGAACTATAACTTTTTATCATTTCTGACATGCTATTGTAATTGGTTCCAAACAGCACAGGGAACTTTCCTACCTCGACAACTAAACCAAACTTTCTTCATAAGAGCATTCTGCCAGTGGAAAGGAGCAAAAAGATGCACTCGTGTATCCCAATGTAGATTTTTTTGGAAGAAAGTTCATATCCTGTAACAGTGAAAAAGAAAATACAAGAGCAAACAGCTGTTAAGTATGAACAATGGTTATTACCATTAGAGTGGAGCATAAACTTTTTAAAGTGTTCATTTTTCTTACCTTTTGCAGCATGGAATGTGGTGAAACATTCTTATCGGCATCAGTTCAAATACACTCAGTCAATACTTCTAAGTCCTCTGTAAAATGTAATTTATTGCTGTAATGTCCTGATGTCTCAGTTCTACTTAAGCCTTTGGTGTTACCTCAGATGCTGGCATGTGAATACTTGCACAGACTTTAGTGGATGTACTGCTGTACAAGTTCACATCAATTAAAGCCTATGGATATATCTACACACTAGGACTTCAGTGATACCAAAGACAATTATGTGGGCAACTCAATAAAAAGTTTATGAAGCTCTGCATTAAAAAAATGCAACCTAAAAGGAATTATTTCAGATAACTTGTACAGTCATGTAAATGGCTGCATACAGACTGCTGTACCTACCAGACGTACGCCCAAAATAAACACCAAAAGTAAATCATACCGGTGGAATCCTTACCTTAATATGGTATGTGTCCTATTCCTTAAAGGGGTATGTAACAAAAGGAAAAAGGTTGTGGCCAAAATCGGGAAGAGAAACTCAAAAAGACAAGAACTCATTATCTAAACCAAAGAGGAAATTAAGAGGATTTACTAAGCCCAACAAGGCCAATTATGAGGTCAGGAAAGCCTCTCCGGCCAAGGACAACAATGCTTTCCATGGCTATGTCAAAGCCTTAAAGGTAATGCACAGCAGTGCTCTGAACTGGTGGTAAATGGTACCATCTTCAGTGAGCTAAGGGGTACAGTGAATCTGCTGATTGACAAATACAGCTCTAATGTCATGACCCTCACACTCCCCTTCCCTCTGCTTAAAACTCCCTGTGAAATCCTTTCTAGCATAATCCCCCAATTATCAGCAGGGAGTAAGGTCATGGAGGTGCTTGCTAATGCTAAAAAACACTGCCCTCAGTGGGCCCCGGCAATATCCCGAGTTGCCTCCTAAATATCTTGAAACATGATCTGTCAGGACCACTTGAGTCACTTTTCAACTACATTCTCAAAACAGGCTTTGTACCATATGAATGGAAGACTGCAATGGTTATCCCTCTTTACAAAAGTGGACCATCAATCAACCCCCGGAAACTACAGACCCAGTGTGGCTTGTGTAATATGCAAAGCAGTGAAATTAATTATCATGGAGATGATCAACAAAAGACACTTATAACTTGCAGACACTAGACCCTTCTCAGTTTGTCTTTGTCAGAGGAAGGTCTTGTCTACTTCATCTGCTAGACTTCTTTGAGAGAGTCAACCAAGGCAATTGATGAGAAAAAAATTGAACATACTGCCTACCTTGACCTGGCTAAGGCAATAGATTCAATAACCCACTCAAATACTGTTGACAAATTCACCAAACTAGGTATAAATCCATACATAACTTGCTTGTTTGCCAGCTGGCTCGCAAACATCACCCAAAATGTTAAGACTAGTGAGACCACCTCCACCAAGAGACCAGTCACCAGCAGAGTACCTCAGGACTCTGTGCTGGATCTGCTCTGGCTTGGTATCTACTTCTTACAAGTCAAGGCTAATGTCAAGGGTCTCTAGCTCAAAGTTTGCAAAACACTGCAAATTAGTAGCCATCATAGATTACTCCCATGACACTAACATCCTACAAGAGGGTGTAACAGACAAATGACTGATGCCAAAGCCATAGATCAAAATGCAACACCAAGAAGTGTAGCTGCATCCACACAGGTCGATTACTCCATCAATGGCATACCCCTAAGAGTTGAACTGGTAGTTGGGGATCTGGGAACATATGCAGACAGTAATCTGGCCTTTGACCAACAAGTAGCCAAGGTAGTAAGGGAATCATTCACATCCTACAAGAGGGTGTAACAGACAAATGACTGATGCCAAAGCCATAGATCAAAATGCAACACCAAGAAGTGTAGCTGCATCCACACAGGTCGATTACTCCATCAATGGCATACCCCTAAGAGTTGAACTGGTAGTTGGGGATCTGGGAACATATGCAGACAGTAATCTGGCCTTTGACCAACAAGTAGCCAAGGTAGTAAGGGAATCATTCTATGTAGCCCAACTTATAAGTATATTATCCATGTCCAAGAAAGTTATAATACCACTTTACTCAGCCCTTAACAGACCAGTCATTGAGTACAAACCCCTTTAGCATGTACATGACCAGGAATATGCAACATTTGGAATGCCAACCAAAAGCGTCTCACCAAGAGGATCCAGGGTATTAACACACTTCCCTACATAGGTCACCTATACTCAATCTTCTGTAGGTTACTGAGAGGCGATCTACACCTAGCATATAAAACATAATCAGCTCCAACCCCGATGGATCTTTTGTACAGCTGCAAAACGTACACTAGCTCCAAGGATTTAAACCTTGCATGCAACATAAACAAAACATGTTAGAAAGACAGACGTGCATCCCAAAGGATCTCCACGCTTTGCAAGAACCTCCCATCCATGTGAAGCACATCCCAAACCCTAACCCTATTCAACTACAACCTTGATCATCAGATGGGAAATTGTAAATTCACAGCCATCTGGCTCCCGTGTCTCTGATGGATAGGGGCTGACAGTAAAGACTCCCTAACTATAACTCCTCTCTCACAAAAACCTTTAGAAACCTTATAACTAAATACACCCTTCCAGACAGATACCCAAGTTTCATGGGGACATGACCGGATTGGGTTGCACGGCTAGGCTTATAAAGTCCAGATGGTCATTAGTCTAGTATATACCTACAGGCATTATCTAAGATGAGGTTAGGTAAAAGCATTGCTTTACTTCACTAAAAAAAAATCCAGTGCAACTCTGTACATGTTAATATCAACTATTCACTTTAAATATGTTTGGTGAACAAAACGAATTCTAGCAGAAAAAGACAAAGGAAGTGAAGGACTAGAACAGCAATCACTGTTGCTGACGTGAAGATATTTTTGCCAGTGTCTTTAAGAAGCTGAAAATGAACTGCTGCAAAGTTATGCTGTGCTTCAGTTTCTCAAATCATTAAAATTATAAAGTTGCAATGCAAAAAAAAATACATGGGCATTGCATTATATGATTTTGGTACCTTCTGAACATAATACATTCTCAGGAGGAGTCATGAAGAGAAGAGTGCTCTCACTTGTAAAGCAATTTTGCATGGTGAAATGAGAACTCATTCAGGGTGTAAAACATTAATTTTAGCCTGTAGCTGAAAAAACAGACAGCTGTCAAATTCACGAGCTGTGAAAACACTGAATGGAAGATAGAACTGTTGTCATCCTTATGAAGCTGGGACTTCAGATGTCAAAAGAGAAAAATCCAGGACTATGGAACATTCTTTTTTCAGATCATTCCTCAGTTTAATCGCTGGTCTTTCTTAGTCAAACAAAATAACTTAAATGTACTCACAATGGGACAGACAAACATGCATGCATATTGTATAGTTATCTGCAATAAATATTTATCCAGTTATTTTACAGCATTAAAATCAGAGAAAAATGTGTATTATGTATCCTTCATAAGTGCACACTACCCCTCCCCCATGAGTCACCCCTCCCATATGATTCAGGGTGCCACCACACTGATTACTCTAAAGCCACATTCAGTCTTAACTGCTCCCAATCTAAAAAAAGATATTTTAGTCAGGATGAACTTTGACAATGGAGCAACAATGCTGTTAACTGCACTTATGGAAGAAGCTAACATTTCACCTGCTGCATTATCCATCTCATGGAACTTGTGACATTTTGTCTATTCCAGTAACCACCATGTGAAGACTTGCAGACAGTTTTACCTACAGCTTCATACATACTGTGCTGCAGCATCAATTCCTGCTGCTCAATCATACACCAAGATTCCTGCCTGTGGTTTAAACTACTACTTTACTGCATATTGCTTGAGTTACTGTAATGAGAAATCAGCAACTGTTATTCAATTGGTTCTTATATTACTGTACTCTAGTGTGCTTTACTGAACTGAATACTTACGGTACTGTATTGTACTGTACTGCATTGTACTGCACAATGTTTTTAACGTTCACAGTCCCTTTATACAATTTATGGGTAATATTACACTAGGCTTCCCTATTTTTGCACCGTTTATACTGCTTCACTGTCCCTTTGCATATCCCATAGCACCCCTTCCCTTCTAGACAGGCTAAGGGTCATTACATTTTGCAACATATGCCACTTGATATTTCTAGATTAACCACTGGTCTTCAGTCTGCCTCTGCCATTCTTCTGCCAGGCTTTTAGCATCAGGTCAAGTATAAGCTGCCACATGCTTACTGGCAACCATTTTCAATCACAACAGAATGAGTCCAGGAGTCAGAGGTGCAAATACTTACTACAACTGGAGGAGCACCTCTCCCACAAACTGGTAGGAGTATCCACATTAATGCCATGCATCACACAGAAAAATAAACTTAAAACCTTCTTTTGTTCTAAAAGTCATGTCCAAGGCCACAAGACCTCCTATTTCTGGCACTGCAGAAGTATCCACTACAGCAAAATGTCAGCAATTCCATATCACATGCAGCTTCTTCCCCCACCCCCAACAAAAAAGAGTGACAGGAGTGGTTTGGCATAGTCCTTCAGAGGCTATAAGAACAGCTCACTCCTCATGCTGCTTTTTAAAGTTTACAAAATGCTGCTCCACTCACAGAACTGAGCAAAGGCAGGGGAGAAGTAGCCAGTCTCTCAGGTGCTACAATCCACCATATCATCCAGTCTCTTTACCAAAGTATTTACAAAATAAATATTTATATATATAAATAAAATACAGTATGATATAATACATGCACCAAAACATGGAGACTGTTCACGTCGGTATCAATGGCTTGAAATATATCCCCTATATCCCCTTGGTCCACAAGACTGTCATGACAGGGAATTGCAAGTACGTCTCTAAGGACGGAAGCAAACTATTGCTGCATCACCAAGAATGACGACATAAGCAAAAGATGACAGACTAACACCTATCCATCCATCACCACTTTCTATCCATAAAAATTAAAATATGGCAAACATTAACATAGTACTGATCAACACTAGGAACCTAAGTGACAAAATGCCCTGCTGAGATCTTCATAAATTTGCAAAATGTGGATATTTCTGCAGTCAATGAAATTTGGTTCCAGACCAGTGAAAATACTTACTCCTTACTGGACTTCTCTGTCTTTTAATTGTTCAAGCTGCAAGTTTAGACAGCAGTAATAGGTTCACAGTTGAATACTAGACAGCTGGATCTGGTGGGACATTTGCAGCTTAGCCATAAATCCCAAATCGTAACACTCATTTACATGAATAAATTAATGCGTAGTCTCACCCCTTTCAATGATGGTATGTTCCTAAATGTATTTTGCAAATTTTAACCCCATTACTGTAAACATTGCAATCTACCTTGCAAATGTACCCAATATCTTATGGTGGAGCTTAAAAACTCAGCTGACTTGACCACACCACAAACTCCTCCAAACAAATTTATTAAGTAAACTAATACAAGCCAAATGAATTAAAATGTAAAACATAAGTGCTTTCATCTCAGTGTCTGAAACTTCGCCAGATAATCACGGAAGTATTTCCACTTCCCTTTACACTATACTGAAACAATCAAAATTGATACAGTCATGTGTTACCCAAGCCCCCAACAGTTTCCAAAGCCAAGTAGTTACTTAAAAAAAAATTTACAAGTTAAAAAATACACAGTAACAAGTCTGAAGAAATGAGGCATGCAATCTAGGTCTAGAATAAATAGTATGAACCAATATTTAAAAATGCATTCTACATCAGATGGCTTGTATATTAGCAACTCCATAGAGGTGGTATATTGTGCTACATGCAATTCATGGCCATAGGTTCATAGATCATAGGAGATTACTAGGCTATCAACCCAGAGGTCACTTTAAGCCTAGCCATTTCAACCCAATGTAATACCTTAGAGGTACTAGTTAATACCCATGACTGCATTTAGTGATGACTGCCCATGTCCAGGAGGGTTCTGGGCACTATCCCCAGTAAGAATTTATGGTGCCTCATCCAGGTTCCTTTTGAACAGTGTCATACAGGAACTCTTTTTCACGTGAACTGGTAAGCCTGTTCCAAAGATGTTGGAGTTGGTGGGAGATAAATCTGCCCCTCCAACATGTCCTATTTAAGTCGCAGGCCATATTTAAGTCCTTGGAACGGGTAGCACTAGACCCACTGGGTTTACAGATATGCAGTAAGTTCATTAGGTCTGGGTCATGGGTTGTTTTGTAGGCCAAACACAAGTCTCCCCTAAGAAGTCCATACGATATGGAGTACAGTGACAGGGATTTTAGTCAGTCCATGTAAGGCACATGCTGTAGACACTTGAAGTTCAGGACAATCCAGGGTATACGCCAGAAAGCAATGTGAGCCGAGGGGGTGAAGCAAACCAGAGCTAGACAGGAGAATGCCACTCAAACCTTCTGGATGCAAAAGATGTAGGAGGGATGGAATGAATACTACAACAGTGAATAGGATTTAGGCCACAACAAGTTGTCAAACCTCCAGACATTTTTTTGTTCTGTCCAAGTAGTAATGCAGTTGCCTATGCGCATCCACTGCATGGAGGACTCTCACCCTTGTTTTGAGGGTTAGTAAAGCAGGCAGGCAAGTGGAGGGCCTGGTTTAAACAGAGCTCTGTAACCATTTTAGGCACAAAGGAGGGAGGTTGGTCCTGAGGGACACTGTCAGGGTGGAAAGTGATTACAGGTTCCAAACACAAGGGCCTGAAGCTCAGATACCTTTCTAGCTGAAGTAACGGCCATCAAAACAGTTGTCTTTCAGATCAAGAATTTGATGTCTGCAGAGGCAGCTGGCTTGAAAGGTGGGAAGGTGAGTTTTTCCAGCACGAAACTGAGATCCCACAGGGGAACTGGAGATTTGCTGGGGGTCTAATGTAAATAACCTCTATAATGAACTGTTTCATGACAGAAAGGGAAAAGAGAGCAGGTTGAGGAGGCAGATAAGGTGAAATTGATGAAGGGTGAATTTTAATAGAAGAAAAAGAAAGGCCTTTGTCAAAAAGTCATAAGTACAAAAGAATATGAGGCATCCAAGCTGGAAGAGGGTTCTTTCCCTTTTGCCTGCACCATATAGTAAAAATATTCCATTTGGAGGAGTAAGATTTTTTTGTGTTAGGTCTCCTGGCTTCTTTTAGAATGTCTAGAACCTGTATGTCAAGGGACATCCCCCTCTAGTGGGGGGGGGGGGGTCAAAATATCATCCAAGCTGTCAATGAGTGTGCTCTGGTTGGGGTGTATAACAATGCCCTTATTCTGTGTTAATAGGTCCACTTGTTGGGGCAGCAACCATGGCCCCTTTTGCTGAGATTGAGCATTAGGG
Organism: Protopterus annectens; assembly: GCF_019279795.1. NCBI lineage: Eukaryota > Metazoa > Chordata > Ceratodontiformes > Protopteridae > Protopterus > Protopterus annectens. The sequence continues at coordinate 721,894,754 of NC_056732.1, forward strand.
GATACAAGTGCTGTCTTGACCAATACTGGCACTATTAGAATGATCCTTGGCCCTTCTTCCTTTATCTTCAGCAGTACCCTGGGGAATAAGGGTATTGGAGGGAAGGAATTGGGTAATAGGCCTTTCGAGGAAAAGAAGAAGGCATCCAGGCTGACTTGGTTTTGGTCCTTGAGTAGAACTTTTCCAAGTGACGGCTTTCTTTGATGGCAAAAAAAAAAAAAAAAAGTCTCTGGCACACCCCATTCTCTGGCTATGCCGAGAAAAACTTCCCAATGCAGTTGTCACTTGAGGGTCTGACAGGTTCCTGCTTAGGTGATGCAACCAGGAGAAACAAACCAAGTGGCAGTACTGAGCCATGAGATTCAGACCTAAGCAGTTTGCAGTTTACCAAACATCCATGGCTAGGTGACAAATAGGGTAAGAACGAGTCATTCCCCCCCCCTCCCCCACTTGTTTATACATCACATAACTATGGTATTGCCTGTCTTTACTAGGAGCACTCCTGGTTTCCATTGGTCTTATAAAGCAATCAGGCCATTCTGGACTGTCATCAATTTTGATTGATGTGTTTGTTTTTGAAATGGGAATCCCATCCGCCCTGAATCTGGAAGTTGTTGTAGTGAGGACCCAAGGTATGCACAAGGCATCTGTGGTCAGAGGTTGGAACTTGGGCGTAATCCTGAAGGGAAAACCTAGACTGGCCTGGGCCATCCAGGCAAACTCTCCTGAAACAAGAAAAAAGGTTCACCCTGAAGCTGAGGGTTATGAGTGCTGGCATCACACATTTCTGAGGTATCACTGAAGCTTCATGTAGAGTCTGGCAAGGGGGGGGGGGGGGGTATCATGAGGATGAAAAATGCTATGTAACCCAAAGCTCTCTGGCTGTGAGGTAGTTCCTGAAAAGGGCTTTGAAGTACAGAGTTGGAAAGGTACCCTTGTGTGGTGGAAGGAAGGCTTTTTGAAGAGAGTAGCTGGTGGGGATTGTCTGAGACTTTTGGGTATTGATGGTGAACCCCAGTGAAGCCAGGATCTCGGGTGTAAAGCAGATCCACTATGAGTTTTGCTAGATTCGTTGCTAGAACAAGGCAATCATCTAGGTAGGGATAAATCTGAATGCCCTTTGACTTGCAGAAGGCTATCCCCGGGACTAGGCATTTTGTGAATACCCTGGCCGCAGCAGACAAGCCAAAGGGCAGAGCAAAAAACTGATAATGCTTCACATGTGCTCTGAAGTGCAGAAACCTCCGGTGAGTTTTTTTCTAAAGGAATGTGAAGGTATGCATCCTTTAGACCTAGGATTACCATGTAGGTACTGGACGAGATCATGGGCAACCATTTTTGCAGAGTTAGCATTTTGAATTTTGGAACCTGCAAGAATCTGTTGAGCCTTGAGAGGTCCAGAATAGGCCAAAAGGTACCCAATTTTTTTGGGACGTGGAAAAGCCTCAAATAAAATCCCTTTACTTGTAAACTGTGAACCATGGATGCACAGGAGCTGTATATGCTTTATGGCCTCTTTTTTTTGGTGGAATTTCTGGGAAACCTGAACGAGTTAGTAGTTGTTTGAACTGAAGTTTGTAATCTCCTTTTCATGACTTTCAGTAGCCACTGATCCCTTTTAATTACCGTTCAAAGAAGTAGTACAGCCATCCTACTAGTCTGGTAGGGGTGGAGCTTGAGGGATGCAAGAAAGGGAGCCTCACGAAAGAGTCATGATTCCTTGATGTTGGGATCCCACAGGCCTACTGGAATCTGCTTGCCACTGTTTAGGTCACTGGTGCTGTCTATGACTCATTTCCCTTCAAGGTCTTCTATGTCTTAACTTTGACTGGCAGGCCAGAGAGGACCAGTGTTTGTTAGGATAATTGCAGCTGTAGCTAGGTGGTTAAACCGGAAGAAAGGCCTTGGAAATTTGCTTGGACTTGACTTTATACTCCATCTTTAAGTACTGCTTTAGCCTTGGGACCACAAAAAGAAATATTTGTTCAAAGTAGCATCCAGAAGACTGGATTTCCCATGTTTAGGTAGGGACTGCTCCCTCAGCCAGACAGGTCTTCTAATAACGGATCCTGCAGCTGGTACCCTGCTGGAAGCTTCCAGAGCATCTTAGCCACACCACAAGGAATGCCTAGCTACTTGAGAGCAGTAATTGCAGAAGTCTAACAGTTCCTTGGACAGGGCCTTATTTTCATTCCCCAATGATTATGCTTCATCTGGTCTAAAACAGTCTCCTGATACGTCACCATATTACACTGACAATTTAAAGGTCTCATGACCATAGTAGCAGAGGTGTAGACATTTTCAAACCTGTCCAAGGCTCTGCGTTCTTTGTCAGTTAGCAGGGCAATTTTGAAAGTGTTACCTTTTGCTCTCTTTGGACCTTGATTCACCACTTCAAGATCTGCTACAAGGTTCTTGAAAAGGAGTCTGTGGAAATCCAAAACTTTGTAGAATCTGTCTTTTTTCTGAGGGGCAGGGGGAGGGAATCTGGCTGCAAGGAAGAATCCAGCAAATCATCATCTACTACATCCAAAACTACAGGAATGGCAAGAGATTTACACTCAAAGTTTTAGGAATTCCCTAACCCTTTTTTTGAATTGTGGGCAATCCTGAGCTTCCCATATGAAATGTTTCCTCAGGGTGTGCAGGGTCTCCCCAAATGAATGCCCTCAGGGAGTGAAGCTGAGGCAAGGTTCTCATCAGAATCTGAATCCCCACAGGGAGCAGTAGATAAACCTTCCTCTAAGGTGGATTCATCACAGTCATCCTCAGAGTCTAACAAATGAGGAGACTCCTGGGGGTATATGTCCCTTTTCGAAGGAGGGGATTCAGGGGCAGAACCTGTCAGGGAAAGACATCTGGATATGACTATGGTGATCAAATCCTCAGTCAACCTAACCAGGTCCTATTGATAGGCCTGAATTTGGAAGTGTCAGCTGGAAGGCCACAGTTGAAACAAGATGGGTGCAGTCTTTTTATGAGAGGCCTTAGGCTTGGATCCAAGGGCAATGTCTGGACTGGGGAGGGATACAGATGAACAGACAAATTCTGGCAATGGTGAACTGAGGAAATCTGACAATCAGACACCGGACACACCTTTTACAGTTTGTGAGCAGTCATCAGAAGCCAGACACTATCAACAAGAGAAGTCTTTCATCTTGTGCAGAAGTAGAGGGAACCAGCAGACCTCAGTCATCACAGGGGACTGAGAAAGTACCTAATTATCGATCAGGGCTTCCACTGGTTCAGGAGGAAGAAATTCTCGGATAGTCAGGCCGGCGAAGGGCTTTCATGGCAGGAAATCCCATCAATTAGTATTGAAACAGTGAAACACAAAGAACATCTAGAAAATATATTCCCATTGATGAGTTTTGCCTGATAAAATGAGTTCTAGACAACAGTGGCTAATTGGTGATCAAAGGATAGTTGGTTGTCAAAGTGCTCAGGTAGGTCAATGATAAGCCAGTTTTGTCAAAGGACACAATGTGGCTTTTCTTAGCAATTAGTCTAAGGCAATGGTTGTGGCACCACGTATTACTGCATGGTAGTCTCTCATGAAGGACAACGAACATCAGATGTGAAGTTTAGGGCAGTACAGAGTTTACAGAGATCTGCAAACATGGTCAACAGACCCCGGACATCAGAGAAGTAAATACCACATAGAAGTGGTCCCAAGATTAATTCCTAGGGAACACAGCTGGTGCCTACTCTTTTTGATGCATATGTGCTTCCATCACTAATAGACTGGGTCCTCTGCATTACCCAGCTTGCTATCCAGAAGGCCAAAATTTGGAATGGTATTAAAAACTTTGGCCAGATCCAGGTAGACAATGCAGACCAATATGCCTGTGTCTAATGTATCAGTGACTTGTTCAAAGAAATCCATCAGGTTCAGGAAACTAGATCCAACTTTAACAACCCCCTACTGGCATACATAAAAGGTATGCAGGTTGCCAGTTTCCTTAGTTCCACAAGGATGCTTTCCATAGCCTTACAGATGAGGCTAGTGGGGCTTGTAGGTCTACAGCTTTCACAGCGCAGAAGAGGATCCCCCCTTGTGGAGTGGGTTGGCTACAGCAGTTCTCCATTCCTTCGGCACAAATTTCATGGACAGGCTAAGACTACATAGGCTTAGTGGAGAACGACAGTGCATGGTGCGGTCAAGTAGGCAGTTATGCACATTATCTTGACTCATGAAACTAGTGTTTATAGCCTTGGCAAGAGCAGTCAGGACCTACTCTTAAGTGATCACAGGAGGCGATAAGGATGTGCTAATGTGTTTGGAGACAGGGACGTAAAGTTAAAGCTGAATTTATCCACCAATGTTTGTGATGTCATCAGGGGAATGAGCAAGTACTGTGATGTAGTAGCTCTGACCACTGCCGGCCACGAGTTCTAAGATTTTTAACACAGCTAAAGAAGGCTTTGCAATTGTCCTTTGTAATGTTCCTAGTGGTAAGTCTGCCTTTAGTCTATAGGTGATGGTGTTTCTGATAATCAAACTGGCCAATGACTTAAAATTCCTTCATATCTTAATATCAATGGACAAGAGCTTAAACCATATTCTGGCCAACTACAGAACCCTGCAAAATGTGAAAAGAATCTTAAAATAGAGCATCTCCCCATTACACCAAAAACAATATTTTTAGGGGACTTTAACTACACCTCTATAAACTAACGTACATACATTACTCTTCCTTAACTTGATCACTGCAAACTCAGCTGATCAAATGGAATCTTCCCCCAACCAGGGGCACCAACACACCATCTTGTCCTCATCAACACATCTCCTGCCTGCTTCTCACTTACTGCTGTACACTCACTGGTCAAGTCAATACACAGGGCTGTTATTTACTGCACTGTCTCAGTACTGGTCAACAACCAGCCCAACTAACCCATCCATTTGTATTGACTTCTCAAAGGCCAATTTCCTCGGACTCTATGATGACTTGAAATACTAACAGTTCAACGACCCCTCAATAACACTTTTGCAAACACTACAACGAAAACCCAAAGTTTATGCTCCCATCTAAATTTTTGCACACAGACTCCTGTTCCTCATCAGAAACACAATGCCAAGATTAAAAAACAGCACTTCAGGCGGAACTTGGTTATAAACAGATTCCAATAAAAGGAAAAAGCTCATTATCCTGAAAGATAGAACAAATATTCAGCATGTTATAATCAACCTCAAAGGGTTGAAAAAGGATTTAGAAGCAAGATTACATCCTGCAGAGTTGACTACAAACTAAAAATTACTACAGCAGCAAAGGATAACCATAAAACATTACTTAATTATGTAAGAAACTCCAATACCCAGCACTACATCAAGCTTACTTCTAGTAACATCACCCCTCAGAATATCCTTGTAGAAATTTCAGATCCAACTTCTCCCCTCTGTCCTGCCCAAACTTCACAATACAAAGTATGTAGTCCACACCCCCTCCCTGGTCATCACCTCTAAAAACAGATACTAGAAGTACACTCCAAACTAAACAAAAAAAATGCTAGCTTTAGGGATCTAGAAAGGATATTAGACCATTTCCTAATCAGTATGAAACACCACCCCTCGGACACACTAACTGTTCAACCACAGCATCTCCACTAGACTGATACCAGAATCCTGGAGAAAAACTGTAGTTCCCCTCCACAAGGGAGGCCCCACCATGGACCCTGGCAACAACCGATCTTCCAGCCTCACCAGCATTATCTACAAGGGGATTAACCAGATCTTGGCTCTCAAACAGGGATATAAACCTACAATCCTTGGACCATAACCGATTTGGCATTGTAAAAGGTAGATCATTTCTATTCACCTAGTTGAATTCTTAAGTCACAAAAGCACTAGATGAGGATAACACTCTACACACAGCTTACCTTGATTTAGTCAAGGATTCTGACATTCTACCCCACTCTGGCATCACGGACAGCCTGCTTAAACTTGATATAAATCCCCATGCAATTTGCTGGACTGCCAAATGGCTCACTGACAAACTCCATTCTATTAGAGTTAATGGCAAATTATCCTCCAAGAGACTTGTCAACATTGATGATATCCAAGAGCTCTGCTTTGGAACCACTTCAATTAGGTGTTGATTGCTCTATGTCGTATCAAACAAAGGCCTTTGGTTGCCTAAGCTGCAGATGACTGCAAGCATGGATCCACTTCCCCCAGTGACAGTCTGAATCACCCAGACAGCCTACAAACTTGTGGTGCCAGAACAGAAGTCTAAAGCTGAATCCCAAAAAATGTAGCATCGTACAATTTGTTAAACAGGAATTGTCAGACTTACCATCCCCTTTAAAAACGACAATGTTATTAGTGTTGTTAGAGAACTAGACACCTTTGTGGATGGCAAACTCTCCTCCTTTGAGAACCGCATATTTGCATTATGTATTCATTGTCATTAGCAAAACGTTCTACCTCTGCATCTGATTATTAAAGGCATTGCCATACTAGAATGTAATGCATCCTGTGCTAGGTTCCTGCCCAAGCATCTAACCCAATATGAAAAAATAGCAGTTCTTTATCAAAAAAGTCTCAATTATGAGCTCTTTCTGTTACACAGTATGTGTAAAAGCAAAGGTTCACTTCAGTCTCCTACAGACTCTTACAGGGTGTTCTATACCTGGACTACAGATCTATAAAAGGCCCGATCCTGCTCATCTACCTCATATCCGCAACACTAGAATAAAACAAAATTAATGGACCCAAATTTATAATGCAACATAACATGACTTGTTGGCATAACGGATCCCTGCCTCCCAAGAATTCCCCACGTCTGAAGCAAACCTCTGTTTCTGCAAAGAAAAGCATGTCCTTCACCTTCTTCAAATCTAAGAGAAGTAAATCATTTATCTACCCAGGATAGTAATTAACTGAGTGAACTAGTGGGACTGCAGTGGCTAGACTATAAATTGTCTATTGCCTGGTAGCATACCTCCCAACTATATTGACTTACTCAGTTTTTACAGAGTTTTGGGGTCCAAATAATAGGGTGCCATGATTCCCAAGTGGCACCCCTTCATTTCCGATTTTTCCAGCTTTATTTTTAAATTTTTTTTCTTTTACTTTTTCAGCTGACATCAAGTGCGCGATGTCAGCTCTGTCAACCTGTCCAAATTGAGCTCAAGTGCACACATTTCCGGCTGGCTGCTTCATTCTCTGAAAGTTTCTGACTGGGCGCATCAGCTTAAGGCATTAGAATTATGAGCGGGAAGGCAGATTTATCAGCTTGCTATGGAGTTCAGCATTATCGGCTCAGCTTAAGGTATTTGTGAACCAGCTTACAGAGTTTGCTATGGAGTTCAGTTAAAATTAGGTATGTGTGAACCAGCTTGCAAAGTTTGCTGCAGAGTTCTGACTGTAGTGCATAGGGTCCCGAGTTCAAGACTTGGAAGTGAAATGCATGGTGGTAACATTTTATTCTAGCAACTTTCCAAAATTATACAAGCAACGTTTAAAATTTGTCCCTGGTTTTTGCCCCCCCCCCCCAAAAACAAAAAAATTGAAAATAAGTGTGAGAATCTGTGCAAGATGCCTATGGATTACACTACTGTCATTCTATTATATATATATATATATATATATATATATATATATATATATATAAATATATATACACATATACACACACATACATACATATATATATATATATATATATATATACACATATACATAAATATATATTTTTTTTGGTGTGTGTGTAAGTAGACTTATGATAGAAGTGTTCTGAAATTGGTAGTTTTGTCATTATTGGTTCATGCATTTTGTTTCATTGCCTAATGGAAAATTTTCAAACAATAAAGTCTAACAAGTGTGCTGTATTATACAAGGAATATAATTTAAGTCAGGAAGGTGTATCAAATAACTCATGTATGTTTCTTGTTGTGTGTGCAAGGGACCTATGATTTGAAAACAGCCCAAAGGTAATATTTAGCCACCACTGGCCAGATGTATTTTCTTTGGATGTGGTGTGGGTTTCAATGCTGTTTCAATGAATGTGAGTTTCAAGGGCAGAGAACATTTAATTCCAGTTTTCATTTTGAGACAGTACTGCTTTGTTTAGCAGATATCCATTAGTGTTTGTACATTGTGCTATAAAATGTAAAAATAAAATCCAAATAATCATTGTGGAAGTAAAGCAGCAGTATGCATGCGCACATAAGTGTTTATTGTAAATGGGGCGAAATACCCAGGTAATGGGACATTGGAATGACTGCAGGGGGACTTTGGTGCCATATTTTGATTGTCTGTTCAGTTTGCGTTTGAATGTTGGTATCCCACAATTCCACTGGAGTGGGTGGGGTTAACATAATTATCTATACAAATTTTACATTAATCAGCGTACAGATTTGTACCTATTTTTTCATGGGCCTTGTCCAGATTTTTGATGTTTCCAGGTTGAGATGTATGCCTAGTAGCTACCTATGAAGACACCATCTGGAGTGCATGCTAGTTGGAAAAAAAAAATTATTATTTTAAATACTTTGCCTACTACAAAAGGAACAGTAATTCTCTCACCCCCCACAAATGTGACTGCAACCAGAAGTCGCATGAGCACTGTGAAGCAAGGAACAGCAAAAGGAAAACCTAAAATTAAACACACACACAGTGAAATGCAAGCTTGCAGCTTTGATTTGCATAATTTCTAGACTGAACATGTTCATTGTATGGGGCCCAATAAATAAACAATGCAGCTAAAAAAAATGTATCCCAAAATCAACTTATTTTGATTTCCTTGATTAAATGAGTAAATAAACTACTTCATCTTTCTTTTTCAGAGAGCATGCAAAAAAAAAATTTGTGAGACAAATGGTCAAAATTAAAAGCAGTCTTATAGGTTTGGCATATCATTATATTTGAGCCAAACTTTCAGAATACTCACATGACCACTAAAGCCAGGATATGGATGTGTGAATACCTGAGCTGCCCAGCATACAGCTTAATGGTTTACTTCTTTACCAGACTGGATGGTTGCCTTGACAAATCAAATTACTTAGTAGACAGTTCATGCTTAAATTCTGGCACCTACACTGTACAGTCATTAAAACGTACGTACTTAAAATCACTCAGTATGCATTGTACATTTTCCTGTGATTACAGGATCACATGGTTTACTGAAAAATCTACCATTCATAATGGGAACTCAGAAGCTGACATCATATGACAGCTGTCAGATGTGAGCAGTCTTAATATCTTCCTAGTGGTTCATCCATGGATTGCTTCCTACTACAAAACTCTTAGCTTCAGATAACTAAAAAAAACATGTAATATTGCCCCTTTCACAAAACAAACCAAAAAAGATGCAATAAAACACTCTGCCCAACAACCACTGATATTACAAAGGTTTGAGTAACTCGTAATAAATATAATACCGCTGGCACATTGGTGCAGAGGGTTGGAGCTCTGACTGGAACTTAGGTGACTGGGATTTAATTAACTGCCCCTGTACTAAAGAAGACAGATAGGAAGAACAATGAAGGGGCCTGCTCAACACTCCCAGGAGGAGGAGGAGGAGGAATAGGTGTGGGTGAATGGTGAGCACACAGGATGGCACGATTTCCCTTTAGGAGACTGGGGAAACCCTATCCATGTTCAAAGATGGGAGAGCGGAGTTGTTTGCTAACAATATCCCTTGTGGAAATAAAAGGCAACCAGTGTGGTCATCCCATTGTATGCTCTCTTCCCTTGTGAACAAAGTGTGCATGAAGGAACATAGCAAGAAATACCTCGTACTATCCTTGACAGCTGTCTAAATGATGTCCCCTCTTGGTCAACCTTTACCCCAGCAATGGAAAGGGAATAGGATGGGAGGGGGGAAAGACTGGCAAATAGTGGAGGCAGAAATCTGCAAACTAATTCAATAAAATGTAATATTTATTCCACTTCTCAGAACTGTGCTTTTTAGGGCTTAGCACATACTATCCGCATTTCACACAGCTAAAAATACCTTTAGTGAAAATGTTAAAACAAAAAGAGTGGTGTTTACTACACTGACTGGAGATACCTAGTAAGAATGCCTTCTAATGCCTTCTTCCTTCACTAGGAGGGAACAGTAGTTTACAACCACTTGTACAGAAGAAATTAAAGGCAAAAGTCTGTGTCACAGTATTGGCACGTCTTCTACCAGTGCTCACACAATAAAACCATGCCAGTCACCAGGCTTGACCACATTCAAGATAAGAATACACACTCAGATCATCATGAATCATTGATCAGTAAACACACAGCTGTTTAACAGGATGGGTTTTCTTTTTAATATCTATTTAAAAACAATAATCTTAAAACAAAAGTGCTGCCCTGACACCAGCACTGTTCTAGCTGGACTGCATTACCTTTAATGCCATTCTGAAATGCATCAAATAAGATGGCACAACTCCTATACAATATGGCATAGATACAAGACTACATACCTTCTTTTACAATACATTTATCAGCACAAAGCTGTGTTAGACACAGCATTATACTACTGGCAACTCAAAAGTGTACCATCTAATTTATACAGTTCGACAAACCCAGTCTGCAACCGATTCTAGGGTTCTCCCATGTTTCAATGCAGTGCAGCTCAAAGGCTTTGTATTTATGTATTTGCATGAATTATTCTGCTCACACACATACCTCTCAACTGTCCAGATTTTCGCCTCGCATCTTTGGTCTGTTCCTCAAAATCTGTGGTTTTCTGGCAAATTACTGATGATCTGAGGATTGAAGTCACTAGATAATGACATACATTTGAGCTTCAAACTTCATAACCTTCAGAAAAATTAATGTCAAGACAAATCCTGTTTATCAACTGAGTTTATAACAGCAATATTTAAAATCTGTTCCTATTTTGGGGTCTTTACCCCCCCCACCCCCATTATGTCAGGCTTTGTCCAGACTTCTTGAGTTACGATGTTCAGAAGTATGCTCACACATTTATATCTTCGTGTTTGTAGAAGTACAGCACTCCAATAAAATTTATAGTTCAGGGTGACATCTACAAAGAAAATTCTGTTTTACCCATCAGCATTCAAATCTACAGCTACATTACAAGGCTTAAAGAAAAAAAAAGCTTGCAAGACTACACTTGTCCTGCGTTCTGAGTTTACACCTTGGCACTGCTACGAGACAGGGAACAGAGGACTACTTGCATTACAGACACAAGAGGAACTTTTTAAATGTAGCTGAAAACAAAGTTCTTTGAATAAAACCTGTTACCAAGCCAAAACAAAGGCTCATTAAACAAACAGAGACTTCACAACAACAATCAAGGCTTTCACAACCAAATATAGTGGAAACAAAGTGCACTTGCCACCACACTTCCTGAAATGAGCCCTTTAACTTAATATACAACCCTTATTTTATCAGTTCTAACTACCGTGAAGTCTATGCTATAAATTTTTTCATATGTAATTTCACCTTGACTATTTGAATGTTTGTGTCTTTCGGCTTTTCCCGGTTAGGGGTCGCCACAGCGGAACTCCGGTCCACTAATGATTGGCAGTAGAGTTTTACGTACTGTCTTGCCGGGCCTAACGCACAACCTTCAACGAAGGAACGCCCATTCACGCATGTCGCTACACAGAAGATGCTCTGAGAATCAACGGGCAACGTCTAACTGTGAAGCGACAACGCTACCGCAGCACTACCACTGCAGTGCACTTTCTTAAAGCAGAATGTATACAGTAAACCAACGCATCATACCAGTAAGTTTACTTTTTTCTGCAATACTGGGCATATCTGTAATTAGCTCTTAGCTCTTCTGTGAAGAAAAACCGTCACCTTTCAGTGAAATCTAGTTAGAATTTTCCATTAACTGTTCACTCACTGCAGTTTTCACTCCACAGGTGAAAACTGTACACAAACGTTTAAAGAAAAATCGGTGCTGGCTATAACAGACGTTGGCCTTACATAAGGTTACAAAAATCAAGATGTTTCTGATCCCC